>NC_054753.1:6593956-6893956 GCF_018143015.1 Lytechinus variegatus
AAATTACCATAATCATGATAATCGCCACCGTCACATTCATTGTCATTGCTGTCTTCATCATTGATATCATCATAGTCGTTGTCATCATCATTTAATACTCCCATCACCACAATCATCAACCATATCAACATATACGATGTTGAAAAACAAAATTATGTTCATATCGATATATTCATTTATTATCTTTGCACGATATTCACCATTTGCAAATTGTAACAAAATGAGATACGCAATATTGATAACAGCAAAATAATAATAATGCAGATTGAAACTCATTTTTCATAAATAGGGCATATAGGCTTTCATTAATATAGATAACATAACAAAATATGCTTTTCTGAGTGTAAATATAAAGATTGTCATAAATGGATCGGCAATATAGATATATGGCAAAAAAATGAAGAAAAAAAATAACTCTTTAATCCACAAAGGGTAATTCATAAGCTTCAATATTCTAAAGGTTTTGTTTTTAAACACGTTAACATGTTGGTATCAATAAGCATTTTTGTTTTCATTTATTTGATGCGAGATAAGAGTAATGTAGATAATAATTATGCCTTGCTGAAGGGCCGTGCCGGAAATTGAACCCAGGACTTCCACTATGTAATCGGGCGCCTTAGACCACTCGGCCACGGCACCTCAAAAGTATATAGGTTAACCGAAAACGAAAAGAAAGTCCGTTCTTTTGGAGGTGCGGTAGTCTTTTCGCACAGTCAGTTCATTGGCTATTTTTCATACAAATGAATTGTCTTTCGTTTTTGAATTATCGAAACTTTTTTTGTCTTCGGATTCCATCGTACATGTAGGTATATTTTCAATTAAGTTGTTTCCGATAAGCGAACCGTGTCAATTTCTAACTTTATGAATAACGAACATCACCAATAAGAAAGGGAGTTCAAATATCGCATAGTATATATTTTGCAAATCTGTAAAGTTCTAAAAATTCAACATGGCATAGCATTGGATATAAAAAAAACATACGTGGATAATTTTATATAACAGATGGTCCTTGAAATTGCAAAACAATTATGGAATATCTGAAGATATCGGGGATTCAAATGAAATCAAAAGACAGTGACCGACATTTGAACTAGCCATAACTGTTCAATTCTTAATTAAGAGGATTTGGTTAAAAATTAAGACAAAGATTTGGATTAGGATTAGGTTGGAGGTAAGGGCTTAAGTTTAAATGTCATGATTATATCCATTGGCGTAATTCTGGCGTATCAAGTGGGGGTTGAAACAATAGATCACCCCCCCCGCTCCCGGCTGAATAGGTTTAGCGCTTGGATTGACGCCAGTGATTCCAAGTGTAGCAAATATAACCGGAAAGAAATTTCATCATTATCATTAGTCCATGAGTTAGGCAATCTGTCAAGGTAATTTTGGGAGCCCCGTTGATTGACTTTTGTGCTTTCTTCTCTGCTCCTTCAGTTCCCTCAATAGCCTGCCCTCTACGTTGACAGGTGGAAGACTGATGGATGTTTGATCTCTTGATGTACGGGTTTTGTGTCTACCCTTCTCCGTTCGCATCTCAGGAAGTGTGATCCCGACCTTGGATCGAGCAAGCTGAAGACGCGCTACCACTTCCACCTGATGGATACTGTTCAGAGCCTCCTCATGGGGACTGATACTTCTTCTGTTGGCAATGTCTTCTTTAGTCCTCGTTGCTAGGTCGGACAATCGCTTCTTCATCATTCGGTCCCTACGATGAGCTGACTCTGTTCTTGAGACGTGTGCATCCGTTCCTCTATGCATTCCTTTCATAACAACTGAGCGCGCTTTCTGCTTTTTGTTCTTTCTAGGCTTTGGTTTCGTTGGAGGTTCGGGTGCTTTCGGTACCGCCGTTTTCGGTGTCGCGCGTTCGCTCCCTTCCGGTACAGTGGGTAAGGTCCTGTCAGTGTCCTTTCGTAATCGCTTCTTCCGTTTTGGTTCTTCAGTGCTCTTTGTTGGGGAGCTTGCCAGAAGGGAGATAGCGGATGATATGGGGATCAAGCCTTGTGGTGGAGGACGGCTGTCTGGACGTGACTGTTCATCTTTGCTTTCGTTTTGCGGCACGGAACTTTCAAGAGGTTTTGATGATTCCGTTGCCGTCTTTGGATGTTCTGGGTTGGAATCAGGCGGCACGGATTTAATTGATGCGTTTGGTTCTTGTGTGTTTTCGCTCTCTATTTCTGACGCTTGGGCAGACTCTTTGATCGCGGAGATGGAAGCCTTCTTGAATTGTTTATGTACCAGTTTGACCAGATTCGCAAAGTCATTTCCAGCTGGTTTTTCTTGGGTTGTCCCTGCTACAGCACCACCTTCAGCGGAGTCTTGTGCTTTGGCCATAGCCTTAAGAGGAGCTAGCCATTTGCTTTTATATTTGGCTTCTCCGCGCATTGCTTCCTTTGTTGCTTTCGCGTCCACGGCCTTCAGCTCAGTGGTGAGATTCGACGCGAGGAGTTTCGAATTCGGGCCTTGCAGCTGTTCGCAGAGTTTCCCCAACTCGACCTGTTTCTTTCTTAGCCTTCTGTACTCCATCTTGAAGATCGGTGATTGGTTCCCACAACGTAAGCGGCTCTCGAATTCGGACTCTTTGCTACTGTACTGCCGTTTGCTTCGGGCAATGTCGACAAGAGCTACGCGCATCTCGTTCTTGATACGGAACAGTTCTTTGAGTTGCGCGTCGCTCAGCTCACTGATATCCCTGTGTTTCTGTACAAGCCGATCCTCCTCGTACTTATTTCTGAGATTGAGGCGATCAAAGGAGCGAGTGCTGTTCTGGCGAAGGGAGCTCCATCTTTCTACGGCTGTCTGGTATTGTCTGGATTTCCGAGTTATCATCGGCGGTTTAACCATGACGTCACTTGATGTCTGTGGTGCCGTCGTCGTAGTCATGGTGGCGGGGTTGCTAGGTGGTCCCAACGGCCACACTCGAAATCAAGGAAGAAGATTCTGCAAAGAATAACAAAAAAGAACGGATTACAATTTTAATAATGTAAATGGGATGCACAGAATGGGAAAGAATTATTCTGCAGAAACACACCATTAGTTTTCGCACTTCGCACATTGCATAAAGCAGAATCTGAGATAGTGAGACGAGATTCACATTATACTGCGGCTGTCTCTTTGATACAGACATAGGCCCGTATTTTGAAGTCAGGTTTAAATTAGACCATGGTCTCACTCTGTGCTTAAATTATTAAATTTTCCTTACACTGTATGTTTCTTATGCGTATTATGTTTATTGTGCTCTTTCCTAAAGACTTAAGAATGATTTGAGAGAGAAATTAGCTGATACATTGAAATTATACTGTTAGAGATTTATGCCACAATCGACTATCCATAGCCAAACCACAATTTTAAACCAGAATTCAAATTAAACCTGACTTCAGAATACTGGTCATAGAGTCTACCATTCACTCTAGATATGGTATAATAATTTAATTGGGTAAAAGTGTCAAACATGCAAATATGAGTCTGTAAACGAGGGCGGTGGCAGATTATTTTAATAGAGGAAGTCGAGTATAAGCCCCTGAAACCCCCCCCCCCCGAAAACACAAGGTGCTGGCCACCGAACACCATGCGATTGGTTTACGACCAGATATTGGAATCAAATATGATGCTAATATTAAGACATGAATTATCTAAACGTGTATCATATTCTAAACCATCGTACGATACTGATGTTCAAATCTGTGACTATGCTAGCATTCTTATAATTTAGAATAAAAGCGAATTTAATATTAGTGATTAATGACGTCATTGCAATCGTACGATTGGCTACGATTTGAAACCAATTTGACCTTTACTCCAAAATAAAGGCCTGCAATCACCCAAAGTGTCATGTTGGTCTTCTTTCAGTTAATATGAATCTCAAATAAAAAAAATACATTTTATCTCTACATTTCCAGAAAATGAGCAAAATGCGATTTGTTTCAAAATCGGATGGTGGTTCAGTCGTAAGTCATTTTCCAAAGTATTAAATACACCTACATATTTTCTTAACTTTCGTCAATACTTTGTCGAATCACTATTGCGTTGGTTTTATATATATATATCTCCAAACTTTGATTTTCAAGCTTTTTCTGATCACTATTCTGGTATCGGATTCTGGTGGATCTTAATATTTTACTCAGTCTAAAAACTGTTGCTAGGCAACGACCTCTTTTCGCACCAGGTGATCGCATGGCGTAGATAAATATTCATGATATACTCAACCCTTTGCTGGCAGCATTTTGCACATTTTTTTCGCCTCACCTGTGTGATTGAATAGGTATCAATGTAGAAAGTGATAACAATCGAAACAAGAATTATTATAATATTGATGATAATAATAATAATTATAGTAAAAATAATGATGATTATGATTAAAATGATGGTGATGATAATGATAGTTATACAGTAATAATATCAACCACAATAATGAAACAGATAAATAAATAAAGATGGTTAAGCAATTGAATTAGCTATATCAATAATATGTTTAAACAAATCCTCATATATCTGATCAAGTCCGTAAATTTTGCCATAACAGCAGTACATGCCTACATGTAGGACCAATTTCCGCGAAAGAAAGTCAACTGAACTGCATTCATGAAACGATGAAAAGATGAGCATTTCAGGAAACAAAATAGTTTGTGATTTTTAATTACAATTGTTATAAGCTACTGAAATACTCGCATCTGATTGGCTGAGAGCCACCTTAATCAGTGAATATCAATGACAAGATGCTTCACACCAGGTGGGTGTTTCATGAAGCTGTTCGTTGAGTTACGAACGACTTTACGCACGACTCGAACATGTTCGTAGGTCATAATTCAATAGGGATATCATAATGAAAATCCATAATTTATTGTTCGAAATAGATATGAAATGATATATCCGAAAATTTGCTTTGCCCAATTGATCGTGGGCCCGGCAGCCACTGAGCAGCGCCAGATCGACGAGGCTCTATCCCTTTAATCGTTGAACGCCAAACAGGGTAGCAGCAAATCCCATCTTTTATAAGATATATATATATATATATACACGTAGCATAAGAAAGGGTTACCAGCTGTGCGTAAAGTTATTCGTATCTTCAAACAGCTTTATGAAACACCCACCATAAGTCGGATATTTGAATGATATATATCTCTCTAAAATAGGATTATATGGTCTATGAAACACATTCAATCATTACAGCTACATTAAATTGAAAGAAAAGTGGCATAAAAGACAAAATACCACCGAAATCTACTAACATCATGTATGCAACTGTGTGTATAGATGCATGCATACCATAGGCCCTATACATGGGACAGGTTTGATGAGCATTTTTACCATACACCCATAATCCATTTCAATGATATAAAACAAAAACTATAAATCACTCAGTAATTAGGTAAATTTGAATGAGTTCACAAATTTCTTTCAAACAGTCGTCTACAATTTGAGGAAACTGTTCATTGATGTTCAATAGATAATTATGATGAGATTATGCATTTTGAAATTCTCACATCGTGATAAGAGATACCATGTATAGCACTGGCCGATCCAGGAGGGGGGGGGGGCACACCGGCCCGTGCCCCCCCCCCTTGAGAGCCATAGTTAAAATTTGTAATGTAAAAGTGCCATTAAAACACACATGTGCCCCCGGCCCCTTTGAAAGTTATAAAAATGAAGACCTTTTTTTTTTGCTTGTCAAATTTTCCTCGAGAAAATGTGCCCCCCTTGAAAAATCCTGCATCCGCCCCTGATGTATAGGTTAACAAGATGTAAACCAGTAGAATACACCCCCCCACACACACACACAAATTTTATGTTGAGGGTGTGCGATAAACTCTCTCAACAGAGTTTAGTAGTCAACTCTGTACTTTCCTCCCGACTTTTGGTGCAAAAAATTTACCCCGAAAATTCCGAGATAAGATGCATATTATTGAACACTGTTAAAAGATTTTAGGACTATTTCTAGTTTGCTACAGAAGATGAGCAAATACAAGCTGGTTTACCGAGTAACATGAACATCTCAGATGATTCCACGGATGATAAAACAAAAGAGGGTCTTGAAAATTTCGACACTTTCTTAAATAGATGATCGAATCAGGCTCGGGCTGAGGATAGAATGGGCCGACGAGCTCCCAGTCAACATTAAAAGAAATCACAAATTTCAAGACAACAGACTAAATCTCCAAACGTGGAAAAGTCACGAAGTCACAATGAGGAATATTAAGGTATAGGTTCATCGTAGTCGTGGACTCAAGGTAGTATATAGGATTGGTAGACAGACCATACTTGATTTCCATGCAGCTCGAGCGGGTTGGAATAGGCGACACGACGGAATGCACAGACCATGAACTTCTCAGTCATTTCCCCTTGAAACGGCTGGCATCCAAAAGAATATATCATAAAATATATAATCTTTCCTCCTAAAACAAAATGCAGATGGAAACCATTTATAGATCCTCGCAACATATACGCTGCCTCTTATGTAAACTTTGACGGCACACTAAACTTGGCTGAGGATAAAACGTTGACCCGAAAATACTTTTGATGGTTATCGTTGCCATGACAACATAGTCCGCTGGGGGTGTCGTATTCTGAGGGTCCCATTCAGGTAATGGGACATGGTTCGTTGTACAAGACCAAGGGATGGTTTCAAAGCTTTGGAATCTTTCAGAAATTGTGACAGGGCTGTTAAACGTTCTGAATAGGCTTTGTGCTCGGAATGGGTGATAAATGAGAACGATTTAAAAGGGATATTGAGAATGAATTATCAAAATTGCGGAATTGACCTTGGGGAACACACACACACACAATCTAAATAGCTTCCCGTAGGCAGAAATGTGCTTTGACGTGGCAAATCTTAAACAAAAACATAAAATTCTCCCCGAGGTTTAATTGATTATATTGATAATGACAATTAATCGGTTGGTTGAGTTGGGATAGTTAATACAAGCGACGTTTTTCTCTCCGAGTTGAAGGTCGCGAACGCATGCAGACGTAGCGCACTATAAGGCAAAACAAGCAAAATTACAGTGATACATGTAGATAGAATCTGAAAAAATATATGAACGACGTGATTGCCGAATACAAAACCACGGATCAATATATCAATTTTGGATAAATTCGTTTAAGATAAGAAGATACATGCATGGTGATATGATAGTCTATTGTACATAACTCTACACATCATATCTCATCAGCCATGTCAGTGAACGATATGCTCGCTCGAATGAAAAAGTATCAATTATGTGTTGAATGAAATTAATGCATTTGTTAATATTACACACGATTATCCGATATATTTGAAGATTAAATGAGATATTATTGATTTCGTGATAAGAGAGAGAGGGGGGGGGGGGGTATCACTCATCTTAAAAGGTTGTACTTCATCGATATATCTAGATTAAAATCTTTCATCGTTCAGTGGGGTATCAACATCAGTCATTTCAATATAGGGGCAACCCCACCCCGTGATATTAGACAAAAATCAATGAAAGACGATAATTAATTGATCTGACGAAATTATTCAATGAATTTAATTGACACCGTCAGTAGATATAGAAATAGTGCTAAATAAACATAATAATATCTAGCTTTATATAGATAATAATTTCTTTGAAGAAATGATTCGGGAACGTATTGACGGTTCTTCCGAAAGACCTGATCAGATGCTTGCCCGACATATACAAATTCGCAAGTAACTTAAGTATTGATTCATCCTTTCATTGATTACAGAATACGAGATAATGACATCTGGTCATCAGGGAAAATAGTCAGAACAAATGACTCTTTGAAATAAAGTTTAGATAGTAGGCCTAGTTTAACGTGGCTGTTTGTGTCTGATATGCTGAAGTTTTGCCTGGAATCTTATCGGAAATTTATTTCTATATAAATCATCATTACCCCCCCCCCCTCGAAATGATTGGACATTTAGAATCATTCGTAGGGTGCAGAACAACCCCATTCTCTGGACGGGCAACTTAACCCCCCTCCCCTCTCCCCAGCGAAACCAAGTTGATATACATGCACATGTATCCATGGGTGTCGATCACGGGTGGAGGGATGTATCCCCCCTAATATTTGAAGTGGGGGATGGCCTGTATTATCACCCCCCCAATAATCTAGGGTAGAAAAATTATAACAATGATGATGAAAAAATGAAAAGTTTGAGATACCAACTCGATTTTGATTTAAAATCGTGCTCAAAATGTCTGCTTTTCAGATTGGAATATAAAAATTTTCAGCTCGCGCTTCGCGCTCGCATCATTTCTGTACCAAAACCCCATACTTTTCATGATTAAATAGGTGAATAGAATGTCCCGTTTTCAGTTCTATACCTCAAAAGAACTCCCGCTTAGATTTGCAATAATCTTTTGTTGGATACATATCTTGTTCTTTATTAAAAGCGTCAACTGTCTTTTTTCCAGATCGAAATATCAAAATGTTCAGCTGGCGCTTTGTGCTCGCATCTATTGTTCTTCTAGATACCCATCTTAATCATTGGTACAAAAAATGCTTAGAATATCAAACTGTCACGTCAGAATATAAAGAAATTTCAGCTCGCTCTCTAGTGAGATACATGTGCATGTATCTATGCTCTTCGTGAGTTACTACAAACAAACCTAAACACGTACATTTTTCCTGTTTTCATGTCCTACTAGAAAATTTCAGCTCGCGCTTCGCGCTCGCATTGTTGGTGAGGGTGAAATATGTGTCTCTTTTTCATGAGTCACATATATATATATATAATATAGGCCTATGTGTGTGGGGGTGTAGGGGTGTGTGGGTGAATTTGTTCGTTTTGTATGATAGAGCGCCTTTGGAACGTTGATTCATGATTTTGCCCCCCCCCCATCTAAAAAATTGGTCGACGCCCCTGTGAATACATCATATGCTCAATAAACAGATCACTTTGTACATGGTCCAGACAATTTTTGTCATTTTTTCTTTCGTATGAGTTTAGAATAGGCTAACTTGTAACACAAATTGAATTTTCAAAAAAAAAAACTATATAAGTACAGTACACTACAACGATGAAGGAATTTCCAATAACACCATGCATATCGATCACTCCCAAATGTCCTATAACTTGTGATTTTAGTGGGGGTAATGTTGAAAGATCCCCATCCACAAGAACTTTTGTGTTGATCACCCCCCCCCCCCAAACCAAGAATACCGATCGACACCCATGATATTAACAAGCAGCAATAATAAAAGATAAAGGATAAATATTTGGAATTCAAATGTACAGGACTTCTGCCCTTTGATTATGTGATAAAATATGTACCCTCGCATAAATAGGGTTGTAAAAAAAACTCAATCTAACATAAAAAAAAATCATTACATCATTGGCCTATAAACATAATTTACATGGCAACATATAACCATGGAGATGATTGTAATCCACGTACATTGTGTGTTTGATCATGGGATTCCAAATTGACTAAAGTCATACATGAACAATTATACTTCGGAGTAAAATTGATTAATCCAAAATGACTAACATTGTGTGTCCTTCAAAACTAATATTCAGAACGGTGTTGTTGTGAGGGCAAGTTACAACGGCATTTATTTAGAAATCAAACAGATTGAAATTCTATTTGAACGAGAAAACCAGATATTCTTTACACGAATTTTCGGCACCATTTTTCCCTCTTGTCACAATTCATCACATTTGAATTTTGAAATATACATGGGATGTCTCAATAATCTCAAACGGCTATCACTTTCTTATTGCAGTTCCTATTTCTTTCATACATTCACTATATTATTTCTTTTCTGTATTTTTCCTTTCGTACAAGCAATTATTACAAGATTATATATATATTCTTCTTTAATATGTTTCAGGTATAAAATAGCTCAAAAACACATTCTTACCACAAGATCTCCGAACCACCACCATGTCATGAGCCATTAGAACTTCGTCTGACTGCAAAATGGAGGAAATGATATCTGCGATTTTTCAATGACTGATCAGATCAAATATTCATTTCTTCGAAAAGAAATCGTCTTCAAAAGTCCTCAAGATTTCGGTCAATATTATCTCCCTCTAATCGATAACGCTCGAGTTATAGGTCCGTGTCGATGGCTTCAATATTATTTCTCTTCGATTGCTCGAGTGGCATCGTGTTATCTATTAGAGAAACTCGAGTGGGTGCTTAATTGCTTTTTAATTGGGCCAGTTGATTAAGCAAATCATAGATGGTCTGCTCTCTTAACGAACTTTAGACAGAATCAACTTGTGTCTTTTGAAAATAACGATGTCAGTTTCGGCACGAAATACTAGCTTGAGAGGAAAGGTGAGACGAAAAGTAACGAAGGTCTCGACTCGGCGATCTCCGGTGACCGAGTGACATACCCGAGGGGTACTTCGGGGAGGAGGGCGTGCTGGAATGTATATCAACATCATAAATGCGGTCAAGGGTCATGGAACATCATTTTTTTATAGTTATGTCACTCAAGTGAGACTAAGCCCACCCCCCCTCTCCTCTCTCTCTTGCTCTGAATGTCTCTCCCTTTTTTGTCTGTTTGTTTGTGTATTTGTTTGTTAAATCCTGTTTCCACTGGCGAATGCGAGAGGGGCTTGGAGCAGTTTCCCACTCTCCCTAAAAAAAATGAACCCATAAAATCCACGACAGATCGGGTTAAGAGCAAATGATTGAAATACAAGTGGGCTAATTATTATTCTCTGGATATGTCAAACTCTGTGTCTGATTTTTTTTTAATAATGTAAAAACTAGGTTGCTCTCTTGCTTCGCTAAATCACAAATCTTCATACCCCCTGCCTCATTACGCCACACCCTGTTACAAAATGTTTTCATAAAATTATCTTTCATGGCACTGTTTATTTGCGTGGTCTATGTCTTTTTATCATTGACCGCCAAATCCTCCATTCTGAGAAACATCTCACTTGAAAATATGCAAAGGATTTCGAAAGAAAAATACTGAAACAACTAGAATTGGCAATATAGGGGGTTCGTCAGGGGAAAACATGTGATTCTACAGTTACCATGGAAACAGGACGCTCAGTCGTCGGGCAGACGCCAATTTCAGGAGAGTCGGTCCATGATCAGGTCATCGGGTCATTCGGCACCCGCCGGCCGCGACCACTCTTATGCTTCATGATCAGCATACGATGGTATCGCAGAAAAGTGAAAGACATCATGGACATTGTAGAGAAATAAAGGAGTGTCTGGATTGAATTTGTTCCGATTTTTAGAGTGACAGAAAAAAAATGACAAGTTGAAGATGTTCTATCTATCCTTAATAATACCCATGTCCTATGCCGAAGCCAGCGAACCCGGGAATGGGGCGTATCCCCCCTCTATTTGGAATTTAGCATAAATGAAGCCTTTTGGGATCGATAATGTCATCCCCCCCCCCCTAAATAGAGGTACCGAGGAGATACTCATGAACAACGAGAGTTTTTCATTTTCTTGGTGATGATAATAATTCCCACTTTCTAGGTGATAATAATATATGATCAATAATGTGAATTTCATTGCTATTGGCATGATTGGTGTTTTCTAACATTTGTTTATAGGTTCCCAAACCAGTTTTTGTTTGGTAAAAGTACCACGGTAATCCTACATGTAGTTTATTAACTTTTGTATTACAGTATATCTACACAATCAACCGCGTTGACACCCCCCCCCTCAATATTCAAAACGCACAAGCCATATCCAATATGAATTTGCCTTTTGACATTTATTGTGTGAATAACATTGCATTTTGCCCCCATACACATCATGCACATCATGCAATCATACTGATGTGTGTTGTGTGGCTCGTATGTACCCATAACAAACAATTTAGGGCAAATATTGACAGTCATTTCTTGTGTTTGTTCGGCTTAAACTAAAGGAGGAATGTTAAGGGTTCTTGTCTGTTCTTAAATGAATTGGTTGCTATATGCATGAGGTGAAAGGGAGTGAGAGTGTGTCGAAATGTTTGTCTTTCGTTTATTCCGAATTTCTGTTTCCGTGTGTTCGTCTTTTCATAATTATTTTCTAGGAAATTGTCACTGTTTCGATTTTTTCTTGAGTTCGTCATCATTGGCTGCCCGTTATCATGGCGACCATATCGTTGATTTCAAATCGATCTTGAATCGTAATGATTTTTGTCCAGTTTTGCCTGACTTTCAGTCTCATCTGAGAAGTTTTCCTAATAACCGCTTTAAACTCTTAAACGGGTTGAGAAAAATCCACGAATTAAAAAAGAACAAGCAGGTTTTTCGATAAAATATGAAGTTAAACATGGATAATGGTTAAACGGCATTTCACACAGCATTACGCGAAGCTCACACAACATTAAGCAGTGGCGAAATGAACCAAAAAATTTGAGGGGCTGGATATGGCGTATCGGGCAAAATTTTCGACATTTTTATTTCAAAAATCCCAATTTGTGAAATACTCAGAAAATAATATCATATTTCACCATTCTCGCTTTCACTTTCTTTCCTTTTCTCTGTTTTATTTCTTGGTCATGAAAAATTTGGGAGTGCAAGCGCCCCAAGGCCCCCCCCCCCCGCCCTCATATTATGTACGCCATTGCCATTCTGTGATACTTTACCCAATAATCAAAATACATGTCCATGTTTTCAGCCAACCCATGCAATATGGAGAAACCGTTTGTTCAGATTATTGAGATTCAGTGAGGCCTTTTGCCGATTCCTTATACGTTTTTTATTAGTGTATCACAATCAAGTAAGGATGTAAGAGCGTTCATATAATTTATTTCATCACAGAGTCCATGCATAACATTATATTCATCCCGACACAGTGTATGAATGAAAGTGGTGAAATGGAAATTGGTTACGTAATCCTTCGTAAGTATAATTAAGTGTCTAAATACATCCTATCGTATATTGATTATCAAATATTGTGTGAAAGCAAATATTTCATCTTGATGACGGCGACAAGCGACCTAAATTTCTCGCCCGAGTAATCATTATTCTTTATGAATTATTTCATTGAATCAACAACCTCAATTAATGTTTAAAGAGCCGATCGACTACTATCCACTCTAAAACTGTCAATGCTCGATCACAAATTAAAAAGGGTTGATTAAAAATGACCCCATTTTCATACAACATTTGTTAAATTGCTATATATATCCAACACAATAATTGTTCGACTTGGGATGATAAAAGTTGTTTCATCATTCTACTATATTAAAAGTGTTAGAACATATGAAAAATTAGTCATTTATAATAATGATCTTTTAAATTGTGATAAGATTTTAGTTTTGAGAGTGTAGCAACCAAAGGTAGCAACAATCTTATCGACTAGGTCAATACACTTTTAAGATGGTCAGAACAATATCGGTTTACTCTTTATAAAACTGTTAAAAGGGGAAGCAAAAAGAAATACCCATCGTTTGTTTAAAAATAGGCCTAAATTATTATAAATGGCTTCCTTTTTTTGACTGACTATTAAAACTAAATCAAATTTTGAAACAGTAATATTCGTATGCTCACTTCAACGACGATCGATGGCAGGATGTTGAGATGTTCTTGTATTGCAGGAGAAAAATCGTTTTCACAATAATCAGTTTAAAAGAGTGTTTTGTTCTCCTTGTCAAGACGAATCAGCTCCACTCACAAATTAAACCCCCCAAATGAAATAAACGAAATATATAGTATGCTCTCGAACACAATGAGAATCATATGATATGACGTCACTCACGTTGACCACGCCCTATCACTTCTAAGAAGATTTAATGCGAAGACGATGCATGACCTTGGTTTGACTAACCCCTTATAGGGGTTTAGTCACACCACCAAAGCTGACTCCAAATCGACCGACGAAGTTCTATTATTTCAAATAACGGACAATTAATAGCTTTGATCGACCTGGTGTAAATTTCGCACAAAGGGTGTAAATGTGGCGGCATCCAAATCCCTTGTCTGACTGTCTGTACTCCTAAACTTTCACCCACTGGCGGAACAACAAAAACAAGATGTCACCAAACTAAATATCAATTTAACAAGTGGCTGTGAAATGTTTTCTTTCATTTGCAACGTGCATGAAGCTTCTTTTCATGACGCCGACCGCATTGTAAAACTTACATTAGTAGTGAACATACATTATTCAATGTGATACCCCATGTGCAATAACTTTCTCTGCGTGCAAATAATGCAACAATTGCTAAATGCATTGGGCTGGTTATTTATCTTTGCAAAGAACCTATATAGGGATAAGTCAGTAATTGATATTCGAAGAAATTAGAACAATAGATTGTCGTCACAAATACGTAAATGTATAATTACAGGCCTATTGTAACTATTTCCCTGGAGTAACAGGCCGGGAAGCATGACGAAGGGAGAATGTTTAAAACACCGTAACACCGTGAATCGAAAGCGATTTAAAGTAATCAATTTGGAAACCTTTCTCATTATTGTTTTGTGCTTATGTAAGAGGTTTATGTTTGCGAATAACAATAGTCATCAATTAAAATTTATTTTTGCAAGACACAAGTCTGTAAATACGTCAGAGAGAGAGCTTTTCTTAGGGCTATCAAATTAATAGCAAGGGTATCTAGGGGTTAACTTTGTTTATCGGTATCGTCATGTCTTGAAAACCAGAACGAAACAAAAAAATGCAATTTATCGAATAAATCGTAATTAAGACAAATAACCGAGACCATTATTTGTAATATTTTTTATGGATAGTTATGCATACATGACTTGTATACCGTTGTTTTTACCAATCTGTGGCCGCAACAAGATATCAGTTCCCTTTCAACTTTTCCTCCATCCCCTCCCCTCCCCTCCCACCAGCATATATATAGATTTGGGGCTTTAGGGGCATGCACCACCCCCCACCCCCAGTTCCACGACCAAATATAACAAGGAACAGATGAAATTAAAATAAAAGGAAAGGGCGAAATAAGTTTTCATGTACTTAGTGTTGTCCAAAATAAATCTCACAACATAAGCTTTTCTTATTTAAAAGGTCAATATGCCATGTTTGGTCGCTCATATTTCTATATTTGTGTTTCTAACCCTTTTCCCTACCCCCCCCCCCTCCTTCTCACAGCCGTGACCCCGAAGAAAATAAGATTTTGCGTATCGGTTATAAACGTCGTACAGTTTTGCTGTTTATCAATGCTCTTTAAAAGCTCCTTATTCATAAATATAATCCACTGTAATATCGAAATACCCATTCGCAAAAGGCCCTTAAATATTTTCTCGACCCTCGGGCATCATTGGAATTGGTGATTTGTTGATCTTCTTAAAACCATTTCATCATAACATCGTGCATTCTCATTTGAAATAAAGATTAACATTATATTCTAGCTTCAGGTGCGGTATCATCGCAATAGCTAACATTTACGCTCCTGTTTTCAAACAAGCTGAAGTGGGGACATGGAATGAAATAACAATTAGTTGTCTATTATTGCGCAACACCAGTTGAATGTATTCTTTGGCGTAACAATTTCCCAAGGGATTACAAACTACTTATCATGTATCTCTATTGTGATTTGAGTTATTCTTTTCTTGCTTGTAACCATCGGTGAAGAGAAGATACAAAAGCAAGCAATCAGAGCATTTTCACTCCCCACCTTCGATTCTTCCTCTGTCGCTCTCCCTCTCCCTGTCCCACTCTTTCTCCTTCTTTCTCTTCTTCTTCTTCTTCCAGTCATTCTTCCATGTTTGTTGATCTCTCAGATCTGTCTATCTTTCATGTCTTAAGACGAATTAAGAACTGTCACAAATCCTGGTATTTCTTTACCTTTCGGATAAGTCGTTCTGCTTTTGGAAGGGATTTCTTAAAAAAAAACCCCGAATTTTTAAAGAAGCACAATCGTTACAATGCACAGTTTAGCAAATGGGTAGTACTTTCTCAATAAACATGGTAAGTCTGTCGTCGCTCAACCCAATTTATACAAGAAAGACATTGTCGTAAGACAATTGGTTATTTCTTCCACTCAAAAAATGCATTATTAATCATGGTTATTTGTATTTATGCAATAACAGTACGAAGTCATGAAACAAACTAGTAGGGGAAATGATATATATCATTATTGTTTCAGGAAAAAGTGTGTATGTGTGTGTGTATTTTAGTTTTGTCAGACGTGTATCAATCAGGTATGATTATTTACGTCTGGGACCGACCTTTAACGTCACCATCCGAAAGACGTGACCAGGGCTCGAACCTCGAACCTCTGCATCAATTTTGTAACTTCCCCACAGCTTGGATTACAGGCGCACGCCACAACGCCCAGTTAAAGAAACATATACATATATATATATCAACACTGAACATAAATCTTAAATAGCAGTTAAGGGTTCGACTACAAATGATGATGTATGGATACATCCGTAGAGCAAAAACGATGTTCAGGTGGCAAGGAGTTATCCGACATTATGGGAAATAATAATTCAATTCATATATTTGAAAGAAGAAACGTGAAAAGTTCCTTCTCCATTATTGTCAGAAGCTAAACATGCAGAAAAAAAACACATTAAACTTATGAAAATAATGGAAGCATCTATAAAGAGATAGATTATGTGCATGGATCAAATAGAAATATTTGACAGAAGTGAAAATGAAATTATACCAAAATAAAATAATACGAATAAAAGCCTTGCTCGCATAAAATTATTTGGAATTGACAAATTTCTACAATCAAAATTAAAACAGAATGAGCTAGCCATCCACGTATCCATCACCGGAAAAGTATTTTTGACACCAAACAATTCTTTTCTGATCAATGGATATAAAAATGTGTTTTTGGTTTGTTGGGTAATATGTGCTTTTGGATTGTTAAATATTAATGGGATCATCGCTTTGATCTACCATGACTCCCACTCCTAAGCATGCGTACAGAAATTAAATTCAACAGAATAAAACCATAGATGGAGTGACCAGGAATTACAGGCAACCACCTTCTTCCTGTATCAGATGATGATGATGATGATGTTGTCCGTTGACAGGAAATAACGATTATGTTTGAAACACAATCGTTATTTTCTGTCAATAGTCATATTGTGATGATGGAACCAATAAAACTTAGAAACAAAAAAAAGTTTTAGCAATCAAAATATATTCGGAGACGGGAGAAAATTATCCGAACTAAGGACCAGGAAAACAGCCGTCATAACAGGATAATAAAGGAGAAGAAAAATAAAACAAAAAAAATGCGTTGGACTCAATCTAATATCATGATGAATATGCAACGCAAAAATTATCATTTCAGCGTTCGTTACATGTGTACAATGAGAAATTAGGTAACCTCTGATTACAAGATCGTTAACTTTGTGACAATTATTTACATATACATATTTCATATTAATACATATATATATTTACATAATACTTACAATTGTATTTAAGTTTGATGACATTCGTCCCTGTAGCACGCTGGAAAGGTGTCTGACAGATAATCCATAAAATCAATCCGTAAAAATGAAAGAAATATTCCAGAGTTTATTAGCCCCCAAACAAGTCCTGAAGATACATATATAATCGGTGTTAATGGTATCGACCAGCAAATCTACGATTAGATCAATCTGATGAGAAATCCACTGATAAGATGCATTGAAGAGCTGTCGTGATTCACACCACATCTGTCATTGTCATTGTTATTAACGCTCTATGATTATGAAATCATATCGCTATCACTCTTGGTAACACCGTCAACAGCTCCCCAGTCTGGCTTTCACAAACCACCACTGAATCCGACCCCTCTTCTCTTTCTAAATCTCCCTCTCCCCCTCTCTATTCGCTGTTTCCTTGTATCTCATTGTAACGCATTCTATTCTAATTGCTCAACGAAGCGCTCCGCGGTCGGCTCATCTCCGATAGCACAACAAACGATCGATAGCAATCCCTTTGTCGTCTGGTCATGTTCGTCTTGTCACATCGGCTCGAATGGGGGTCTTCCTTTCTTCTGATTTTCTTTCATCGGGTTTTCATTAACATTGGAATTGACACCAAGGTTATAAAGCTGATCATTTGGTTTAGCGACATAAATATTTAAAATGCAGGTCGATAATGCCATGTTCACAATGTTTTCGTTGTTTGTCGTCTTGTAATGTCCCCTCAAGACATCCAGCAAAGCGCAGACGAAATCTAGGGGGGGGGGGGACTGAGATTCTTATTTGGGGGAGGAGGGTGGGTTTATTTATGTGTGTTAGTATGAAAAATGAAATGAGTAGTGATTTTGATTTTTCATTTGAGGGAGAATTAGAAAAATTCAAATATGATATGCATGCATTAATCATGATTATGAACCATTCAAAAACTTCAAGCTATTTTTAAAGGAGGCATCTTTCATAATTTTGGTTACATCAAGATCAAGGTGTGATGCAGCTACCGATGAGAAATTTTGTTCTAATAAATGATATTTTGAATAAAATAATGCAAAACAAAAGATTAATAGTTGTGGATTCTTTTATATCTGTTGATTCAGTCTGCCATAAAATACTTAGTATGCAATCGAGAATAAAACGAAAGAAACCACATGCGTCAATTCTTAGATGCAACTGTGTGTTGTTGTTATTCATTTTATTTCATGTTTCAGAGAACTGGCATCCACTCGCTAATAAACAATCGATTAATAATTAATTTGATTTCGCTACATCTTGGACAAAATTGTATTAAATCGAATAAATCGATGAAATTACCTCTAAAACAAGGACAATGCTGTCAAGAAAACTTTTTTGTACACTTCAAACATTTTAAATAAATCGATAGTGAATTAAAGAAATACCCTTATAATTTATGTCAATATGAAATAAGGGGTTGCAATTAAGAGGTTTTCAAGAATAATTTCTTAAAATTTCGGCACTGCAAAAAAGGACTGGCATACCTGCATGGGTACCAGTTGCAGAAAGAGTTGCGTTTGAATGCAACCTATATATAGGCCCAGTCCACCCCACAAAGTTGAATTGAATAAAAACATGAAAATGAATGAATCAAGCAAACATAACCGCTGAAAATGTCACCACAAAATGAACGTTTTAAAGACGTTTAAGACGAGAATCGGGCGCTTTAAAGTTTCACTTAATTTCCAAAATTGTTTTATGTCCATTCTCCTCGATATGCAAATGAGAGAACCGATATCATCACACACTAACTATTTATTTTGTATTGTACTATTATGTGTTTCTCACTATAATTTGAAACAAGGGTTGAATCCTCTTTGAATGTTTGGTTTCTGTTTCTGTTTATGGTAACTCCCGTAGGAACTCGGCAGGACAGCACTTTGCTGGTAAACGCCAAGCTGGTATATGACATTTTACCTATGAAACATTTTACGTCTAGATTAATCAGTCATAGTGGCGGACGTTTTATAGACGACAGATATCACTCTCGGGCCTTTTTATCAAAGTGGAGACAATGGCAGAGTTGGGATTCGAACTCACAACCTTGCGATTATGAGTCCAATGCTCTAACCACTGGACCACATGACCCGTTTGCCATTGTTGCAAACTGTTGTGATTCATGATGATGCTTTTCACTGTGAACCAAAAAAGAATTATATATATTTTGTAAAATAAGCTCCAAAAGACACAGTAATTTTCAGAATTTTTCTTTTTGATTATTCAAATCCTCTTTGTGTTGCAGAGGTGGACTTGCCGCTTTTTTTCAGCATCTTCGATGTTAATATTCGCACTTTATGATGCAACATGTCAAATAAAAAAAAACTGTAACATATTCAACGTGGAATCAAGAACATGTTTTTGATATACTAAAATATGAAAAAATAAATAAATTTGTGAACATGGGGAGCGTTTTATGAAAGTGTGTGTATTTGAGTTTTGTCAGACGTGTATCAATCTGATTATTTACGTCTGGGACCGACCTTTAACGTCACCATCCGAAAGACGTGACCAGGGCTCGAACTTCGAACCTCTGCATCAATTTGTAACTTCCCCACAGCTTGGATTACAGGCGCACGCCACAACGCCCAGTTGAAAGGACTATAGTCGGACGTTTTATCCAACAAAGTCTGTTTCATCCGACAGTTACCATAGTAACAGTGCTTCTCAGCCAATCAAAATCAAGGAAAGTTGTCAGATCTGACAACTTGTTGGACCAAGATGTTGATGAACGGCTCCCAATGCCTTTCATGTTCTTACTGCAATCGACAGGTTATTAATTTAATACAAATGTAGAGGCAGGAATTTGAAAAGATGGTAAGGTTGTGGTAAAACGCATCGATATTTTCGCGAAATTTAAAATGGTCCCTCTTGCTGGAACAATCGATAACTTCTTTATGTTGATATGCCTGTTGTGTTTGTTATTTTCATGTCAACTAAAGTTGACGGCCAGTGTACACCGATATCCTATTCTAATTTAATATTTTTTGTTGACGTGTCTATGATTTTCACCTTGCGAAGAGAGAGGGCGTTATTTTGTATCCGAGTCTATAGTCTCTCTTTCTCACCTCGCTTCTTCAGGGCCTGCGACGTTGTGTTTATGAGGTTAATCATGATCATCATCTAATAAGTGGTATTTTTATGTACTGGGGCCCGTTGCAGAAAGAGTTGCGTTTAAACGCAAGTAAAAAGAATCAATCGCAAGTCCCAAATGCGCGCTGTTGATTAGTTGAAAATCAAGTTACGGGTGATTTTTAGAGTTGCAATTGATTGCAACTCTTTCTGCAACGGGCCCCAGATCATGTACAGTCTATTGCTGCACTGATCTGTAGGCATCCAACATTATAGGGCGAGGTACTGCAAGTTGATCAAGCAGGGGCGGAGCTAGCTTTTTGTTAAAGGCGACCGCACACCTTACGATTGGTCTGCGACCCGATTTCAGAATAAATGTATTAGAATATGATGCTAACATTGAGTCTTGGAATATCTTACTGTGTAATGTTCTAAATCATCGTACGAATACCAATGTTCAAATCTGTGACTATGCTATCATCCTTCTTAGAATAAAAGCGAATTTAATATCTAGTCGTTATGACGTCATAGCAGTCGTACGATTGGCTACGATTTGAAACTAATTTGGCCTTTACTCCGAAATGAAGGCTTGCAATCTTTCAAAATTGTTATATTAGTATTTTTTCAATTCATCTAAACCTAAAATAAAATGATATATTCCATTCACATTTTCAGTAAATGAGCAAAATGCGATTTGTTCCAAAATCAGATCGCGAACATTCGTAAGGTGGCCTGAGGTGGCCTGTTTGACAATTAAGTTGGTTTCCTCATCTCAAATTCCTAATTCAGTTAACCGTAACCATGATACATATTCAAAAGTTATAGGAATAGCACTGACACCTTTTATTTCCAACAAATCAATAATTTTATTATTTAAAGTCACACTTTCTGTAGATACAGTTTCCAGCTTCCACTAACCCAGTAATGGATTTCGAACAATAGAGTTAGATTATAAATTACACTGTAAAAACTGCGGTGTTAAAACTGACACCAATTGGTGTTAATAGAGTACCACACCTGAGGTGTTAAAATTACACCCTAGAGATTAAACATAGCACCAAAGAGTGTAAATGTAACAACAAAAGGTGTTGTAATAACACCTATAGGTGTAAAACTAACACCACCAATTTAACACCGGTGTAAAATAACTGGTGTGGTCCTCTATGTACACCGGTTAACATCACAGTTTTTGCTGTGTACATCGAATAATGAGATTTTACACAACATCATGCATGGAAACATCAACATGATAAATATAAATTAACAATGAATCATTGACAAGTCAAGACAGGCATTCACTAGTGTTTCTTGAATAACTGTACTTTACAAATTAAACCTGCAGAAATAGAAGAAAATATATCGTATTCTCAATTCAGTTTTAATTCTTACTCTGGTCTTTTAGCTATAAAATATAAAACAGTATAGTTCCAGACGACAGCACATTAGGTGCTTACTTCATTCGCAAGTGTTTGTGAATGATAGATAACATAGTTTTCTTCACAATTAAAGGTTTTCAAAAGAATATAATAAATAGTAAAAGTGTATAATCCCAGTCAAATTTTGTACAAAATTATTTGTCTTACAATAATATTATTTTAGCACAGAGTTAGACTGTGGATCGGACTTCAGAATAAGGATCATGATAGCGGGCTAGGTAAAGATGCGATCCGGGGATGTGATCCACCGGCACTGTTGAAATGCTTAGTTTTAACAGTGTGTAGACAATTTCACACTGGATATTACCTCCACAGTGTGATTCTATGTTCCATATAGTATATTATGTGAGGACGTGTTTCACACTGTTGAAATGTTTAAATCTAACAGTGTGAAGATCATAATGACATACTGTGGACACTTGTAAAGTGCGATTAATCAGTGTGTCACAGTTTGTTCACATAGTGGACTGTGGTAAACATGGTGAAGACACAATCCACACTGTTAACATGCTCACATTCAACAGTGTGAAGATATGTTCACTCTATGGATACTTCCACAGTGTTAGGTGTCACTGGCGTAAACTCACAAAGCAGGCGCAGGGAGGGGCCGGGGGAATCATTGAAGCTTGTCACATTCCTGATATCTATTAACTGGCTTATTATAATTTCTATGATTGGGAAAATTATTGTTTCATCATTTCAGTCCTTTCACTGCCGTCATATTAGGAATACTATAATACTTTGTACGAGTTATATGATGTCTGTACGTGCACACGATGAAAGCAGTTCAAATTTTCAGCAGAATTATGAATGTCAAGAGCAGTAATGACTGTAAATACACCGTCCATTAAGATAATCTCGTAACATAATTTTTACCGAAGTTAACTACACTGATCAAATGCATCGGCCTCTATCCCAGACCATTAAATAAGATGCTTCATAAATATAATTTCGCCAGGAAACCATGAAATCAAGTCTTTTGTGCATCGACAAGAACTTCGAGTACTTTGCGAATATAACCATTCACATTGATGGCGTCCATGCTTGAGAAAAAATTGAATGACGATCCGTTTCACCATCTCATGAAGCATGACCGGGACTTCACAGAGTCAAAAACAAGTATATTCACGACATCCATCCCAGCTCTGCATAAAGGGGCAATATATCCCATATACAGGCAATAGACTGATTACTGGGTAACTATGACGTCACAATACTTCGTCATCATGATGATATCAACCCGAAAGTGTCCGATTAAACGAGGTGGATGACGAATATTCGCGATAAGTCCCGGTTGGTTTGAACGTTGTGCCTCCGCTGGTTGATCGGTTGTACGTATCCCTCAGACTTGTACTCCTGCTTCGAATGTTGTCCAGTTCCGAGCTCTTGGCGGCCGAGCGTCGCTTGGGACGAATTGACGATGGACAAAGCTGCTTTCTCCACGCTCTCCTCAGCTCAGGCCTAAATTAAAACATAAAGATAAGTATTGGAAAGTAAAGATATATTTAAATGGAAATGACATCATTTATGGACCAACCAGGAAACCCTCATGGAAATGAATTTTCTCGAGAGTTGAGTGAAAACTGAGCAATTCGTTCGCTCCCTATAACATTTTTCTCAACTAACTGCCATGCGCGCTATTAGCATATAGCAACAACGGACTACTTTCTCATTTTTCACCCAATGCATGCCCACGAGACTTCGCACACAGACATGCGGGATATATATACTTTTAAAGTGTTTGTTGGGCCAACAAACACTTTAAAAGTATACATATTCCGCATGTCTGTGTGCGAAGTCTCGTGGGAATTGGGTGAAAAATGAGAAAGTAGTTCGTTGCATGCACCCGACGTACTGTCGATCCCTTTACGCTGGGTCAAAATATTTGCATTTTCCAGAATTCTTTATCTATACTTATACCCTATAATTATTTTTTTTGGCTAATTCTGATGGTGAAGTGTTACCATTCGCATTTCTAATAAATGTTACTGTTTCTTTTTTCAATTTTATTCAAAATCCCAAGCTCCGGTCTTGTTGCATTTCTGTGACTTTCCCAACTTTAAAGTTTTTACTCCACAATTTTATTTTGTAATTTGTAATATTTCGAGACGCAATGACTCCGTTGCTTTAATTCATATTCATTTGACTGATTATTTATTTATTTTATATTTATTGCTAATTATTGTTTTTTGCTCTCTATTTTACTTTTTAGTCAATGCCTTCATTTGTTGTCCGTAAAATCGCAGTGTGCATAATCATGAGAATTCTTAACTGAGTTTCCGTAGTGTAGCGGTTATCACGTGAGTCTAACACACTCAAGGTCCCCGGTTCGAGCCCGGGCGGAAACACTTTGTTTTTTTAAATGTTTGATTCATTTTTTTTTCAATTCGTAAACAGTGAATAATTAGATCTAAAACTAAAGCTAAGACTTTGAGAACCCCTTGGTGTATGATAGTGTTTTTTGCGAAATGATTTCTTATCAACTATTTTGTTGATTCGTTTTAATGTCTTGTCAGATTTTTTTGGTCAAATTTTCTTGCTCTTTTAAAATCATCTTATTTTCATCCTTAAAGAATTTTAATGAAGTGTTACCATTTGAATAATAATGTATAGGGCTACCAACTGTTGCTATTTCCTTCTTTTCCTTTTCATTCAAAGTCTACACTCAAAGTTCCCAATTTGATCCTATACGGAAAAAATCCTCTTATCATTTCGAGATTTTTTGTATAGAAAATTTAATTATTGAATTAGTTGATGTGCAACAAATTCAATTTATGATGTGAAATCAATACGGTCAAGCTTACATTCCCATTTAATAGATTAATTGGTTTTTGATAGGAAAAGCTGTGCATGTAAGACTATGAAAAATTATGTGACAAAGGTCATCGAATTAATCTAAAGGACTAAGATTGCGTATTGCCTAATCATCTGCCTCCATCCTTTAATTTCTCATCATTAAATATCTGCTGACTGTTTGATGATGGGTAAAATCATTGTTGAAAATACACATTATAAGAAAATAAACAACAACGGTAACTAGCAGTCAGTTTCCGTAGTGTAGCGGTTATCACGTGAGTCTAACACACTCAAGGTCCCCGGTTCGAGCCCGGGCGGAAACATTTTTTTGGCTCTTTTGCAACAAATTTTGATTATTATGATATACGTAAATTATTTATGCAGACTGAATGTTAAGAAATTAGCGGATTAAGGCCGGTCATATTTTCATTATCTGTTATCCGTTCTGTACTTGCATCTTCAACTTAGTTCTCGCTTGACAATCTCATTTGGTAGAATCTCAAGACGCAATGATTATGAACGTGGTAACATTAGGCTTCATTATTTCGTTTGTATTTCATTTTGATTGTTTTCATAAACTGTTTTATTCGATGCTAAAGGTCTGTGATAATTGCAGTGTACATAAATCAAACATCACCTGAGTTTCCGTAGTGTAGCGGTTATCACGTGAGTCTAACACACTCAAGGTCCCCGGTTCGAGCCCGGGCGGAAACAATTTTTCTCTCCAATCCTCTTGTTGGTTGTTTTGCAACGAATTTGAATGATTATGATAGACATATTTTCGCAGATTAAATGTTAAGAAATTTTGCGGATTGAGGTCCTGTCATATTTTCATTATCAGTTTTAATCTTCTCAATCCATTTTCAATCAATATCATAAAATAAATATCTGTCTCGGTAAGATTCCAATAAATTCACGTGATATAAGAAAAACATGAAAAAGCTACAAAGTCTGCTAAATAACTTCCGAAGTGTATAGTGGTTCCCATGCTAGCTTTACACAATAGTTCCCGGTGCGAACCCAGGTGGAAACAGCAGTAATTATTTTAATGTTTGATTTCTTTTCTTGCGATTTGTTGATATTTGTTTTTTTATAGATACATATTTATTAAACCTATTCATACCATTGTTCATAAATAATCATGATTACTTTAAAGTTTCCATAATGTAGCTATTACCATGGTTACCCACACTTCCTCTCAGTTTCTTTATCCGTTCTGTTTAGTTCTCCCTTGATCATGTTGATGATCTCATTTGATAGAATCTCAAGACAGAATGATTTGACAGTGATAACATATGGGCTTCATTATTTCGTTTATATTTCATTTTGATTTTTTTTCATAAACTTTTTTTATTCGATGCTTAAGGCCGTTTTCTGTTATAATTGCAGTGTACATATGTCAAATCTCACCTGAGTTTCCGTAGTGTAGCGGTTATCACGTGAGTCTAACACACTCAAGGTCCCCGGTTCGAGCCCGGGCGGAAACAATTTTATTTTCTTGGTGCTGTACTTTTTCATTGTTGCAAAGGTCAGTGGATTTATCTTGATAAAAAATAGATGGCTTACATATTCGTGATAAATTCATCTTTTTCACACATTGATTCCTGATTATGTAATGAACGTCACGCCCCTGTTATTTTCATTTTTAAAAATCTGATTTTACCCAAATCCAAGAGTCATAAAGGGCAAAAATATCTTATTCGTTGTTTGGATGTATTTCTAGGTTGAGTGAATGTTTAACGGCAACTGGGTTTCCGTAGTGTAGCGGTTATCACGTGAGTTTTACACACTCAAGGTCCCCGGTTCGAGCCCGGGCGGAAACATATAGTGATTCCTTTTTATTTCTTGGTTTCATGTGTTTTTTTTTAATAGATATGCTCTGAATTAATATACTTGTGAAACATTTCTAGGCATATTTTTATGAATATTCATTAGGTGGGCTGACGATGTTATCCCCACCCGTTCTTTTGTATTTTGTTATAAGAAATTATGTTTATTCAATTTTTTTCTACCAAGAACTAAAACAATTGGATTGTCTAGTCATTAAGTGCATTAGTTATTTATTGCCGCAACTTATTTCATCATAATGGAGACACATCATTTACAAATGTGTGAAAAGATGAAACATTCATGATTCCATGTAATAACATATATCATCAGCCCACCTAATGAATATTCATGACGATGTGCATATAACTGTTTTCACAAAGTATTGATAAACTTTAAAATCCAAGAACTTCGTTATTTGTTCTCCGATTTTGATGAAATTTTCAGCATTTTGCTCTGTGAGTTTTACTCTATTTATACATATATATATATATAAATAATTTCAGCCCGGACCATCCCTTTAAGAAATAATCACAACTATTTCTGAGTTAACGTAGTGTGGCGTTTATCACGTGAGCCAAACACTTGTGAAAACAAGTCCCTGGTTCGAGCATGTTTTGTAATGTTTTGTACATGGATTTTTATCTTTAGTTTGTTTTTGTGAAACAATTGATGATGCCAAATGATAGACCAGCGTACAATATTTCAATATTGCTTTAAATAGGACAGAGCTGTGTAAGATTAATGTTACGAAGGTCATTCGGATTAATCTAATTGAATACAGTGTATTTACTTTGATGACGTATTAAATAATAATCTGTCTTCGTTAAATATCAACTGACTTTATATATTCATTCTTGAAAGTACTATACAAGAAAAAAAATAACTGTCACCAGCGGTCAGTTTCCGTAGTGTAGCGGTTATCACGTGAGTCTAACACACTCAAGGTCCCCGGTTCGAGCCCGGGCGGAAACACAAATTTTATAAACATTTTTTACGAATTAACTAAATACTCTCGACAGCTTTGACGGTTCTAACGTTATTTGATTCAATGAATTTCTAATATTTTTGTAACAGATCAACATACTTAATTACTGTTTATTTTTAATCATGAAGAAAGTGAATATTATTTTTTTCTTTGGTCTTCTTTTAGTGAAAAAATAAGAAACGAAGGAAAAAATCAGAGTGGATTTGTGCATTTAAATCCTTTTATTAAAATGCGTCTTGAAAGGGATATAAAAAAAACATAATTAAGAATCGAACCCAAATTTATTAAGATCAAAAATATATTTGGCCCCTTTGTAGTTCTATTATATCAAGCACACGTATTTTATCTGGGTTTCCGTAGTGTAGTGGTTATCACGTGAGTTTTACACACTCAAGGTCCCCGGTTCGAGCCCGGGCGGAAACACGACCTATTATTTTTTAATAAACCTGCATTTTTTTTTAAAGTAAATGTGAGTCTTAGTTTATTTATTCTTTATTAATCATCGTTTCGTTATAAATAACTATTGTATCAACACTTGGTAAATTATAGTTACTTTTCTCAACAAAAAAGAAATGAACACCACTTGACAAAAGTTAATTTTAGCGCCAGTAGTGAAGCGATTAACACATGAATATTTCGTGAGCGATTCCAGGTGTTATTTTTTTTCTCACTCTTCATTAAGAATTTTTCGGTTTCTATGATCTTTTACCAAGTACTTTTTAACAAATTAAACATTTATTCAGAACTTCACTTCGCCAACAGTGAATAATTATATTTAATATGTTTTTATTTCAAAGCCCACAGTTAATGCATTAAGAACTGATGACTTTGTGGAATCGTTTCTGCGAATTGCGATGGATTTATA
Source organism: Lytechinus variegatus (assembly GCF_018143015.1). Classification (NCBI taxonomy): domain Eukaryota; kingdom Metazoa; phylum Echinodermata; class Echinoidea; order Temnopleuroida; family Toxopneustidae; genus Lytechinus; species Lytechinus variegatus. Next base: position 6,622,237 of record NC_054753.1, read on the forward strand.
TGAATTCATATTTAGATAGACGGTAAAATTTTCTTCATCATTTATTTACTTTTATTTACATTTATTTACTAAGCCTTAATTACATTTTTGCCAATTTTCATCAAACTTAACGTGAAAGGAGACCTTTTCTTAGTATTTGATATATTATTCTTGTTATTATTATCATGATCAATATTATTGTTATCATTAATGATGATTTGTCTTAATACTTTGAAGACGAAGGCATCAATGTATATCGTTTTGCGGTTAGAGCCCGTGTGGAAACATTTTTTCCAGATATTTTTTACCCCCAATCAACAATCATTTTATTTTTATTGCATGGCTCAATGAGAATGCTGATGCAATGGTTCCTAAGAAGCTATTGTTTGTTCACTGATCTATTTATCAATTCAAATAGTAAAGTGGCATCTGCCTTCATGATCAACAGCTGTAACTGTAAAGTAAGGCAGTTTCCGTAGTGTAGCGGTTATCACGTGAGTCTAACACACTCAAGGTCCCCGGTTCGAGCCCGGGCGGAAACATATTTTTCTCCATATATATCTGTTTTTATGATGGAAAATTACTCCCACACCTGCTATAATTCTTCCGCATTCTTATTATTTTTTTATGCAAAATCAGCATACTTGTCCAAGCTTAAATCAACTATTCACAATCTACCGTAAAAATAAAAGCATTTGTCATCATGGCCAAATTTCTAAATAAAAAAAATAGTTGTTTTGTTCAATGTAATTCCTTCAAACAAATTCTCTTGCTGAAAATAGTTTAGGACTGTGAATCAATGCGACATCATCTGAGTTTCCGTAGTGTAGCGGTTATCACGTGAGTCTCACACACTCAAGGTCCCCGGTTCGAACCCGGGCGGAAACACTTTGGGCTTTAACGTTTGACACATTTTTATGACAGTTTTGACGATTCTATGGTTCTTCTGAATTTCCATTTTTTCCCGCACCGAATCTATAAATTTCAATAGCATTATTCTAAATCAAGAAGAAGAAAACTTTCGACTGAACATTTTATTGTTCAAAATCTACTTGCTTCTTAATTAAAAAGAACATCATTTCAAAATACATGAATTGATTAAGATCACAAATATAGCTGATTTTTTTATTGTTTGATAATACTATTTCGTAACTTCTATTAATTAAAGTTCAGACATGCCATCTGAGTTTTCGTAGTGTAGTGGTTATCACGTGAGTCTCACACACTCAAGGTCCCCGGTTCGAGCCCGGGCGGAAACACTTTTTGACATCTTTTTATGAAAATTACTTACTCTCGACACTTTTGACGATTCTATTATTCTTTATTGATGATATGTTTTGTGATGTAAAATTACTGCGACAATTCTCATAAAAATTCCCATATCAATATATACCCGATTTTTTTTTCAAGCTTGAAAATATAAAAGCTTTTTTGTTGTAAAAAATATGTTTGTATTATTCAATCCATTTCCCTTAATGAATTTCTATTCTAACTCAGAATAATTGCATTCCCATCACCGGTTCGAGCTCGAGTGGGTTTTTCCCCCAAATGGCAAAGATTATGATGTGGATTAAAAGTATATTTAAATCCATTTCGTCAAAAGTGAATAATTTGATATTTTATTTTTTTAGGACAAAGTTTCAGAATTCCTCAATATATAATTATTATAGTGTTTTACGGAATCGTTTCTCCGAATGGAAATGGATTTATCTGAATTGATACTTAGATTATTTCTGTGATCATTTATTTTGATTTTTTTTATTTGATCATAATATGACATTACACTGTTACCAGTCACTGGTATTTTTAGTTACCCTTTCTTCAACAAAAATAATCAAGCTTTAATTGCTATTTTCTAGTTGCGTTATTACGCTGTCCAATGATTCGTGAGAAGAATGTGGAGGTTCAGTATTTTAATATATGAATTCTATTATCAAGGTGATATATAAGATCTTTTAATCAATAGTTTCCGTAGTGTAGCGGTTATCACGTGGGTTTTATACACTCAAGGTCCCCGGTTCGAGCCCGGGCGGGAACATTTTTTTTTCTCCGCTCCGACTAGTATTGCTTTCGTTTCGAAGCAAAATACTTTCGACAAGTTCGACAATTCTCAATATAATTTTTACATTCCTTGCGCCTATATTCATGCATTTTTCTACCTATTTTATATCATGCAAAAATACTCTATACGCAACTTGGGCGGATGTTGTAAAAATGTAATCCTATCTTGGTTGCTGTGCAACAAATGCGAATGATGTTTTGAATTTGATACCCGTTCAAAATGCCCATGTCATATTCTTGAAATCGATAAAAAAAAAGATTGAAAGGACTGCATATACTGTTAGTAAGTTCCGTCGTGTGAGTCTAACGTTCACTTAAGGTCATCGGTTCGAGCCAGGGCGGAACCAATGTGATTAATTCTTCTTTAATGTTCTTTTCTCGAAATTCCAATAAAATAGGATAACATGTTGAATCTATGTAATAATGGCAGTAAATCAATGTACGTTGTCGTCGACGCTATGAAACAGAACGAAGTGAAGGAAATATATCTTCTACGGTAGGCCTATGTATTTCAAGATATACAAATATATCTAGAAATATTGAAAACAATAACAATTGAAAATTATTTAAAACAAATCAATTAAATTAGAGATGTATAAGCAATGTGTCCTTATTTTATCATCACTTACAACTAATGTCCTTTTCTGAATTCCACAAAACGGCCCGGTTATCACATGCATGTTCACGCATTATTAAGATTCATTTGTTCCTCTACTAGTCTTATTGTTCATATTTTGAAGAGCAATCAATAAGATCTTGCCCAACATATTGTACATTAGATTCAATTGGTTATCCAAGTTTCCGTAGTGTAGCGGTTATCACGTGAGTTTTACACACTCAAGGTCCCCGGTTCGAGCCCGGGCGGAAACACATTATTTTTTTTCTCCTGCAAGTTGTTTTGTATACATAATTTACTCTCATGGTGTTTTTTTAAGAAATTGAAATGATTTTGATAAATAACTTGCATAGAGGCGTTGTTAATAATTCAACATTTTTTTAAATACAATATGTGTATATTTTCAATATCATCTGCTGTAATCTTTGATATCTCGGCTATCTTCTTCGGGAGAATTCATATGTGATAATATGAAAGTAAAGAATAGCAAAGGCAGTCATCAGATGAGTGTAGCGGTTATCACGTGAGTTTTACACACTCAAGGTCCCCGGTTCGAGCCCGGGCGGAAACAATTTTATTTCTTCACTATAATTGCCTGTTGATTAAACAATTGACTATTTTGACAAATTCGAAAATTCTTTTATAATTTGACCCTCTGAAAATCAGTTTTGATTTTATTTTAACGTTTATTTTATTCATGCAATAATGTTACCGTTCAATACGATAGAATATATTATATATTTTCTCTCATAACCAGGGGCGGTTGGCACCAAGATATTTTAATAGGGGCAGCATTACCTGAATGGTACGTCATATATATATTTTTTCATTACAGACATAAACACACAACGAATTAGAACTCTCTTCTTTCTTCTTATTCCTCTTTCTTTCCTTTTCCTCCTATTTTATTAATATTATTATTATCATTTGTTCACTTAAAAAACATACAGGGGGACCGCCTCCTACCCCTGGTAGCATCGCCCCTCCCCATTTCCGCTTATAACTCTTATTTGGTCAGATAAACAAAATATTGATATTGCGTTACTTAGTCTCCATTATCTCTCTCATACCTTACCGTTATATGCCTGAATCAACAACATAAATAAAGTTTATTATTAATTTTCTGTGTTACAAGTCTCATGGGAAAGGTGACGGCGTTATCTAAGTTTCCGTAGTGTAGCGGTTATCACGTGAGTCTAACACACTCAAGGTCCCCGGTTCGAGCCCGGGCGGAAACACATTATTTTTTTTCTTCTGCAACTTGATTTGTATACATGATTTACTCTCATTGTGTTTTTTTTTTTAAAGAAATTGAAATGATTTTGATTAATTACTTGCATAAAGGCGTTGTTAATAATTCAGCATTTTTTTAATACAATATGTGTCTATTTTCATCATCATCTGCTTTAATCTTTGATATCTCGGCTATCTTGTTCGGGAGGATTCATATGAAAGTAAAGAAAACCAATGGTAGCTGTCAGATGCGTTTCCGTAGTGTAGCGGTTATCACGTGAGTCTAACACACTCAAGGTCCCCGGTTCGAGCCCGGGCGGAAACACATTATTTTTTTTCTCCTGCAAGTTGTTTTGTATACATAATTTACTCTCATGGTGTTTTTTTAAGAAATTGAAATGATTTTGATAAATAACTTGCATAGAGGCGTTGTTAATAGTTCAACATTTTTTTTTAAATACAATATGTGTATATTTTCAATATCATCTGCTGTAATCTTTGATATCTCGGCTATCTTCTTCGGGAGAATTCATATGTGATAATATGAAAGTAAAGAATAGCAAAGGCAGTCATCAGATGAGTGTAGCGGTTATCACGTGAGTTTTACACACTCAAGGTCCCCGGTTCGAGCCCGGGCGGAAACAGTTTTATTTCTTCATTATATGTCGCCTGTTGATTATTCAATTGACTTTGTTGACAAATTCGAAATTGCTTTTGTAATTTGACCCTCTGAAAATCAGTTGTGATTTTATTTTCATGTATATTTTATTCATGCAATAATGTTACGGTTCAATTTGAAAAAAAAACTCGATAGGACATTTTCTCTCATAACCAGGGGCGGTTGGCACCAAGGTATTTTAGTAGTGGCAGCATTACCTAAATGGTACGTCATATACATATTTCTTCATTACAGACATAAACACACAACGAATTAGAACTCTCTTCTTTTTCTTATTCCTCTTTCTTTCCTTTTCCTCCTAATTGATTATTATTATCATTATTATTATCATTTGTTCACTTAAAAACCATACAGGGCGACCGCCTCCTACCCCTGTAGCATCGCCCGTCTCCACTTCCGCGACTCTTATTTGGTCAGATAACAAAACATTGATATTGCGATACTCATATCAGTTTCAATTATCTCTCTCATACCTTACCGTTATACCTGCATCAACAACATAAATAAGGCCCCCATCTCACTAGGATGGCGATCATGGCGACCATGGCGATCTGTCTGAATCCCGCAAAGCGTAGCAGAATCGTCCTCGAATTCTATTTTTAGCATGCGAGGCGATTGCACTACAACTTCACTGCGACGGACCTGCGCTGTAGGCGATGGTAATACGCTGGTAGTACGACGCTGCCACTCTCTTGCCACGATTTGAGGCAGATGTGATGCGCTGCTTCTGCGATCAAAGCGACCGTACAACGAGGCCCATACGCTAATTAGGACCTCGGTACGGTGGTGCTACGAATGGAACGATTGTGTTACGTTCATGATGGGCTCTTGAAACGATTTCAAGCAATCGGCATATTGATCGCGGCATTTGAGACATTTTTCAGTCGATTGCCAACCTCCGACCAAGATGGATGTCCAGAATTTGGTTGGACTTATACATCTTAGCATTATACAACAACTTCAGTTAGAAGTTGAATACGAGGACCTGATACGAGGACAGTAGGAGGAGGCCAAAAAGATACTGGGTCCGATCCTGGCTGTCACTTAAGTCATAATATACAATATATATTAAAATTTCACTCAAAAGATGTCGATGAGCCTAATAGTTAATATGAGGGATGCATCCAGAATTTCATAAAAGAGCATAAAAATGTTTTATATTTTGTTTATTTTTTCCACAAAAGTTTGTCACTCAAAATTGTTAGGTAATTCCTTTCAAATTTTCAAAAGAAGTAGTCTACTGATGTGAGAGCACTCATAAAGGGGGGGGGGGGCACAATGCCAGAATCCCCATAAAGTGTGCTTTCCCAATCAATACATCAGTGATCGAATCATTAAAATTTTAATATTGTTTACTGTCACTGTAGTTAGAATTCATTCTATTTTTAAAACATATTCAATTTATATATTTTTGCGGAGGTAACCCATTTCGTCATCAAGACATGCGAGCGTCTTTTTTTTTCTCTCTTTCAAGCTGGCTCAGCAGTTAGATTTTCATCCTCCTACTATACCTCCTCCTCCTCTTCCTCCTCCTCCTCTACCACCACCATAACCTCTTGTTCGCTTCCTCTTGGACCGCCGGCATAACAGATTGGGCAGCTTCCCTTTTTTGGTCCTTTTTTCTGGGAAGTATATTTGAAAACGCCGTGGTGTCGCCTCGTAATCTGTTGAAAATGTGATAATCCGCTACCATCGGCTAGCAGCGCAGACGGTCGCTGCTCAATCGCTGGCCAGTCATCAGCGGCGCAGCAAAAGCGCAACGCGAATGCCTGCAGCGGGCTGAGAACGTGTGCCACATGCCACCCAAAGGGAAAGCGTCGTGGTGGAAACGGTGTGAAGCGTGTCGAGCGCAAGGCAGTCGCCTCGTAAACGGAAGCAGCGTAGCAGAATTGTCTTGGGAACGGGCCTGAAAAACATGGGCGATCACGGGCGATCGGTGCCGTTTTTAATGCGCTTCTACTACGCTTTATGCGTTGGAGCTCCGTTACAGCTACGAATATGTCGTTTGTAATACGCTCTTGACTCGATTGCGATGCGCTTTAGCACCTCCGCGATCTCGCTACGTAAGTTTTGAACATGTTCAAAATTTTGTGGCGACCAGGAAGATGGTGGCGATCCTTGCCGCTTCAGAAAAGATCAAGGTACGACGGAGAAGATTGAAAAGATCAAGCCACGTTCAAGCTACGATATACCACGCTTTGTCGATTTTTGACGATCGCAGCGGAATCGCCATCTAGTGAGATGGGGGTATAAAGTTTATCGTTAATTTTCTGGGTTACAAGTCTCATTTGAGGGATGGCGGATATATGTAAGTTTCCGTAGTGTAGCGGTTATCACGTGAGTTTTACACACTCAAGGTCCCCGGTTCGAGCCCGGGCGGAAACACGATTTTTTTTATTTTTCATAAACGTGCATTATTTTTTAGGAAAGTACATGAAGTCTAAGTTTATATGACGTCATTATTAATCTCGATTTTATTATAAATATCTATTATATCAATACTTGCTATATTGTGTTATGTTTCTCAACAAAATAATAAAAGAAATAAACATCACTTGAAAAAAGGTTAATTTGATGGTCAGTAACTAAACGGTTAACACATGACTATTTCGTAAGCGATTCCAGATTTTTTTACTTGAAATATGGCCTTCCAAAAAATTCAATAGTAGGTCTTAAAAAGGCTAATGAAATTCTTTTTCAATACATTCCTTGAGAGACAACAGAGATTCATCGTCGTATTTTGTTTAAATTCAAAGATAATAAACTAATCTTTGGACTCTGATTACTGTGACGTCACTCACCTGAACACACAGAAGAGAAGAAACACACATAATCCCTGGAGGGAATTACAGATACAGAATAGCCAGGTGAATACAGCTGACATACGACCAATGGCGAAGAATCCAAAGAGCCAGGTGAGACCAGTCAGTAATCCGATTGCCAAGGCTTGTTGGAGCCTCGTCGCTAGGTCGTGAAGTTTACCTTTCTCAATCTTTGTAACACGGATTTTCATTCTATGATAGGAACATAAATATAGATATAGGCTACCATTATCAAAATAAATAGGCTACCATTATCAAAAATATATGTTTCAATATCATGATAGGGCAAAGAAAGGAAAATAAAATTGGCTTCAATCCCTTGAATTTTTTATGCATTTTCATGTATTAATACGATAGCATTGTTCAAGTTAACTTTATAAACTTTCATATACTTTACTCTAGAATTAAAGGAATCGAATTTATCTTATAAAGTAAATTAGAATATGAATTTAGAAATTCAAATTTCAAATTCAAAATTCAAGAATTTAAATCTGATGTTTACAATTTTGACACACGAATTTGAAATTCGAAATATGAAAATGGGAAGTTGAAATTTTCAAACTTGAAATTTATCATTTGAAATTTGAAACTAAGTTGATATTCAAAATTAAGTTGAAATTTAAAATTTCAAAATTTTGACTTTCATTATTTCATATTCCAATTAATATGAAATACAACTTTTGATATTCTGATTATTTCATTCGTATGATTACCTTGAGCATGTGAGTGTCTTCATAACAAGGATGTAGCAAACGATATTGAGAAGAAGTACGGCAGCCAGCGGAAACAGAAGGGCATAGATGAAGTGAGGTCCACGTGACAAAAAACAACTAGAAACAAGTTTCAAAAGAGAGATGATATGCTGAAATATTAATCTAAAGTTATCATTATGACCATAACCATATATGCTAGATTATACAAAACATTTAATTCCTCTGTATCATGAATTGTTTTTCAAAGCCATGTTTCCATATGAATTTGAAAATTAGGTGTCACCTGATAAAAGTTAGACATTCGTTGAGCACAATCAATGTTGATTATTTGATAACAAATTGACACCCCCACCCCCTTCCACAACAGCTGTACATGCATGAACATGGAAATAATCATCGATGTAAAGCGATTCTATCAAGATAGAAACTGGGAAAACATTATAAAAAAAGAGGCAGAATTAAACATGATTATTTACCGACTTGATTTGATAACAATTGCTTTGGAAATACATGTACTAATTTGATTCTGTACTTACAAGCTTTCTTCTCTGTACTGGTCTGGTCCTATCTGGAACAGCCCGATTAAAACAAATCCAATAGGAATACCTAATAACAACAATAACAACAACAACAATAATAATAATGATTGGTGGAAATATCCAATTGTTATGAGGAAACAGTAATAAAGAGAAATAATATAACAAGCCAAGATTCTTTTTAGCTATTCTTATTCCGTTATTCTCTTCCACTTCTACAGATCAGTATATATTATTCTGGTCTACAATATCAGTTTGTGTTTGGTTTACTACTAATTTGGACCAAATTTCTGGTTAGTCTTCAGGCCTGGTCACACCGCTCGAGCGTTCGTGGAGCGGTAGGGAGAGAGGGTCGAATTTTTGCTCACAAAATTGGGGGGAAAAATCGAAAAAAAAGCAATCGAAATCGAAAATGGTGAACGGTAGCGAGCGGTGATTATTTTTTCTCTCCGCTCAACGACCGCTCTAACAACGCTTGGGCGGTGTGACCAGCCTTAACAGATTTCTGAATTTCCACTCAATCAATTTATTATATTTTGATTTTTTTTTTAATGAGAATTTGCTGGTTGTAGGTTATTTGAGATTAGACCATGTGGGGGTGAGACCAAACGGGAAGTAGCCTTTCATTTTGTTATAATTTGATATTTTCTTGCGCATATACAATGAATAATTACCCCAAGCAACCAGGCAAGCGACGGGCATAAATCGCCTTGTTCGAGGAACATCCATAACACGAACCAGCAAGATGTACAGGTTCACGCCCTCTACGCCCATCCATAGAACAGACGAGAGGGTGAAATAGTGGAGGAGAGCAGCCACGGCCGTGCAGGCGGTCGGTGATCGAGTTTGGTCGATTCCGATGACGAACACGACATAGAGAAGGAGAAGGGACACGCACCACTGGATCATGATGAGGCGAGGAGTCTGGCCCATCTGTTTACTGGTTCATCGGAAGGGACATAATAATATAAAGTCAATATACAAGAACGTGATTTCCTTTTTTTATTTTTTTAATATATTTTACTTGGTATTCTAATGGGGTGTTGCAAGAAACTTGCGATCATTATTGCAAGTCAATTTTTGGTCCCTAAATCAATCATGTCTTGCAGTTAATTGCAAAATAAATAATGAGTGATTGATTGCTAATTTGCTACTTGAAACAAGAAGTTTAATCTCATTTGCTACAGCTAAGGTTGATCTATCAGTTGTAAAATTGCAAAATAATATTTGCAATTACTCGCAAATATTTTCCTGCAACACCCCCTAAGAAATTATTTAATAATTACAATCATTCATGAAATTACATATCAATCCCTATGGGAAGATTCCCTCCCTCCCACGAGAGCTGTTACTCCGTGGTAGCTACCCTGTACTCCGCGTGAGGGGGGGGGGGCGGGGGAGAGGGGTGTGTTTTTAGCTTTTGTCATAACTTACCCGAACATGATGTAAGTGATGATGGTGAGCACCAGACCAAGAGTTGATATGACGCAACCAATCTGACTGATGACGTCAAGAGCGTATGGATGGCAACCGTAACTAGGGGCCTTTATAAAAAAAAATACGAGAAAATCGATAGACTTTATCAGATGACATCAAATTATTTTTTAAAGTGAGGAAAAGAAGTTTCATTAACCCAAACAATTAGAAACACGTCTGATAATGTGCGCTCCTCTGAATTGTTGTTGTTGTGTCGCAGGGGGTATTGGTCAGATGAAGATCCCCCATTACTTTTAATTGAAACTCAGTGTAACGGTCTCTAATATAATGTCACTGTCAAAATACCGAAACCGACACCATGCCTAAAAATGATATACCATGCGACAAGGGCGTATAGGCTGGTTTGATCATGGGGGTGCACTTCTCGGGGAGGTGGGACCAAAGTGTGGAAAATCAGGTGTTGAATGCTGAAGAGGTACAAATTTTGTGTTGCTTCATTGCCAGTGTCAGAACTCTCTGCCTCTGTGACAGGGTGCACATGCACCCAGTGCACCCCCCCCCGCCTACGCCCTTGTTCGACATTCGAGTAACTGAATAGCTTTGGTCGGTCTGGAGTCGGTTTCGTTGTTGTGACTATGGCGTTGTAGTTGTTCAGCGTATACATTGATAACCTGGCCCAGTGTACATTGAACTCTGCGATTATAACGATGGCTGTAATATCAACTGTCAAGAAAAGATATGCATGTATGTAGAGATACGTACCAATGAAAGGCATATGCTTCAGATTATATAGGCCAGCCCTTCCCGTAAGTGAGTTTTCGTAGTGTAGTGGTTATCACGTGAGTCTCACACACTCAAGGTCCCCGGTTCGAACCCGGGCGGAAACAACAATTTTATTTTTCGACATTTGATTCGAAATTGTTTGGAACATAGGCATGGTGTCATAGAGTTCTTGTTCCCCATTCTTTATCTTTTATTTACAGCCAACCGGAATAATTTTTCCCCGTTTTTTTGCATTTCTCAAATATTTTTCATTCTTCATGTTCTTTCTGCTATGTAAATAACCTATTTATGCCATTTTATTTTTAGTGAGTTGGCATCATGACAAGAACCTTTTTCTAAAATATTTAGCTACTTGATATTTTTTTACTTTCCGAATCAATGATATAACCTTTTCATCTTACAATCGATATCGATTATTTTTTTCTGGGTTACGCTTGATGATTTTCCTCATTTTACCCAAATCAACATGTTTTGGGGTGCACTTTAGATTATGGTCATATGCATCAAAAGAAAATAAAAGGCTCTTGTCATATTCGTTTGAACAAGATACTGTACTTGTCTTTTTTGACGATAAACGTTTGAGTTTCATATAAATTCTAGTAAGAGTCCCTCTAATAAAGTAATTGATATCTAAATTAGAATATACTGTTTTAGAGTATGGAATCTAAAAAAAAACTACCATGAGGACAGCGAAGTTAGTAAGATGATCACAGCTACAGACTGCCTGGACGTCATTCTCATCGACGAGATCGCATCCAAGGGTAGACCAGTCACCCTCGCCGTCGTTCAAGTCGTAGTCCCAGTAAGTACACGTCGGGGTATACGACGGATTCGTCTGAAGAAAATCAAACAAAATTTGATGAAATAATAAAATTAATACTAAAGGACAATATCGTCAAAGTCATGTGCTATATCCTGCTAATGATGTTTCGTATTTTATTTGTTTGTTTTATAGACATTTTCGTTTAAACATGACCACAGTCTATGTATTTCCAACATTCCCCTCCTCTCTCTCTCTTACCTTTATATTACTCTACATAATTATGATTGTGGGATTATTATGTGATTACGAGCAATAATTTGCTGATCCCCTTCCCCTCTACCTTTCCCCCTCTCTATTCATCCCATGTCTCCCCCCTCTTCTCTTTTCTCTATTCCCCTTTCTCTTTCCCGACTCTCTTTTTACCTCTCATCCTCTACCCTTTCCCTTCATATAAATTATACATTTATCTCTCTGTCAGTCCCTCTCAATTTTTCTTAACCCTCCCTCAACCTCGACCCGAGAAGACCAACCAGCCAATCACAAGCCCCGCATGCAACCAACCTTCTGCAGCTTGAATGTCATATTGATCGGAGCGGCTAGCCTCTTCATCTCCTCACCATCCCGCCTGATCGTCACCGAGAGAACCTTGCTCTCTATGCTACACCCCTTCCCGCTCTCATCGCTGGATGATGGGTTACCATGGGAACCACCCGCCGACGTGGATGCTGCGCTCTTGAAGAGCGTATCGTTGCGGTAGACGATGAGATCGATCCGCAAGTTGCTTGTCGAATCGATAGCTGACGAAGGAGAAAACGTTTTCGTTTCGAAGATTAATCAATTTCCGAGCTTGGGAAACAAAATATCTATTTATCATGTTTATGAGACCTAGTAATATCACCATTTTCATAAATTGCTGTAGGAGGACCGCCATGAAAGAAGAAATGTACTTGGAAGAAAATTAAGAGCAATGATGCTGATGTAGTACAGTCACACGAAAGAAACTAACTCCTAAGCGACCAATATGTCATTAGTAATTACGTAACAGCTTTGATCGATCTGGATCCAGATTCGCCGGTGAGACTGAGCATAAAGATTATTGAAAAGCAGAATAAGTGCGTCATAGTTGGAGGACCAATTCCAGAATTGATTGTCGAAAGTTTTTTTTTAATTCGATCTTTGCAAATGTGATTAATTGGTTCTTGGGTTTTCTGATCAGTTTAAAAGTAATCTAAGGATTGCCCTGATAAATACAAGCTGGTCGATCGATACAGCAACCAGAGTCTAACTATAACGATTAGTTAAACAATTTAACTGGTGGTGATGATGATGATGGTGACTTTAAAATGAAAAAAGTTGGTATTAGATGATACAAGGTTATCATGGTTATACGTGAGGATTTTCTCTTCAGAACCCATTGATGGGTAGAGTGGCTCAGTGGTAAAGCGCCCTCCTGGGGAGTGTTTCATCAATATTTTCATCCGACAAATTGTCAGATCAGGGGCCCGTTGCAGAAAGAGTTGCAATCAATCGCAACTCTAAAAATCATGCGCAACTTGATTTTCAACCAATCAACAGCGCGTATTTGGGACTTGCGATTGAATTTTTGACTTGCGTTTAATTGCAAATCTTTCTGCAACGGGACCCTGACATCTTTCCATGATTATGATTGGCTGAGGAGCACTGTTCCTATGGTAACTGTCGGATAAAATGGGACTTGTCGGATAAATCGTCCGACAAGTCCTTTCATGAAATGCCCCCCCCCCCGATAAACGGGAGGTCGCGGGTTCGATCCTCGGTCGAGTCACACCAAAGACTATAAAAGTGGGACCTTCTGCCTTCTTGTAAGGCGCTTGACCTATGAGAATGGAGAAGGGTAATTGGCTATGCTGGTAAATAAGAGTTATTGTCATTATTAGGTGATTGTTTTTAAACATCCTGATATATTCCTCAATTACCTGAGTTTAAAAGTTTCCCCGTTTCGACCTCCACAGCGACATCGGCATCGTTCACGCCTTGATCAGTCTTCCTCACCTTCTCAAAGACCACCTTCCTATTGCCAACGCTACCGTTCTCGTCGTCGACCTCCTCTCGGACGTTGATCTGCAGGACATCGTCGACGAAGAACAAGTCTTCATTGCCCTCATCGGCGACGAGATTGAAGGCGGCCATTGCGAGGTTCGCGCCCGATGTGGAGAAGTTCGACGATGTGTTCTTCGGGAGTTTCACGTGCGTGAGTAGCCGTTCCATGCTTTGGACGATTAGTGTAGAGGACGCGGTATTGTCGGGATTCCTCATCGAAGTCGACGATGATGATGATTCAATGCTGATAATGCGGTCGACGACATCTACAATGTTGCTAGCAACCTGTTAAGAATCATACAAAAAATGGTGGATTGTAAAAATCATACCGGCGAACATCAGGAGTGGATCCGGGAATTATAAGAGGTGGGGTTTTTCAACAACAAAAATGACAAAAAAAAATGATGAAAAAATAGTATGCTCTTTTACATTTCATTTTATTCTCTTCTTATTCTCCGGATTCAGAGGCACTTTGGTGGTAATCTGAGCCAGTAATTTTCAGGCAAATTAACTTTTTGGAATACATATCTGATCATCTTTCCAAAGACTTGTATTTCTGTATACCCTTCCCATGAATTACGGTGAAAGTTTGTTTTCAAAATATTCTTGGATGTACGCTTGAACGTTAAAGTACATTAAGTATTTTTTTTATCTGCTTATATTATATATATTTTTTTTCAATGGATGTTCCCGGAGCCTATTGCACCACACAATGTTGTCGAAAGCAATTTGTTTTTTTTACGAACAAAGGTTCTGGTGATTATATAGGAAAGAGTAATATGGGAAAAAGCACAATTTAGAGTGCATATGAAACTCAAAACTCAATTAATGATTGTGGAGGAGTATCTAACAAAGGCAATTTATTTAAATTCGAGAGTGGCCACGCTGGCCGCTGATCGCTTAATTTTCATCAATCCGCAAATGCAAGACTGGTCTCACTTGAAACGTAATATGGCAAATTTCTTCCGTGTTTGAAAATTGATGCAAACAGGGAGGCATATTACCCAAAATGTGAGCTTTATATTTTTAATTATTTTATTTTGTTTTATTCAAATATATTTATTCAGGATGACAAGATCAGTTAAAAACTATGTTACATCATGGTCCTGACATTAAAAACATAAATACATGTAAATAAATAATATATTATAAATGAGATAAAAATCAAATTAATATCTAAAAGATTGTGTTTAAAGTGATACAATGCAATACAAGAACATTTACAATATGTTATAAAAAGAAATAAAGTAAATGTAATTAAAATTAAGTATTTAACAACCAAAAAAGTACACGATTCATGGACGAAATGTATGAATTAATGGTTATAGAACTATATAAAAATCGGCAAAACTCAGGATAATGAAACATATTCATAAGTTGAACACTGATATGATATAGGAATAAAGAAGTGGTATATGATTTACATTAAAGTATGAGAATACATAACACATGTTTTTCATATATTTATGAAGCAAACTGAATTAAAAAAAAATGATACATAATAAATTGTAACGAATTACGACAAAGATATAGGTACTAAAAAAAGAAAACAATGTTTGGATCGAAGTGTATTTGAACAAAATGGTAGGTAAAATGTACATGAATCTGCATATTGGGTTTTGGGCTACAATTCCCTTCCTTAAATAATTAAAGCTCTCAGGTAATCATGGTAATGTAGTACGTATGAATTGCACATCAGGGTTTTGGAATTAATTTCTTGTATTTAAATTTAAAATTATCGAGTGATGTTGCATTTTGGAGACTGGGTGGAAGCTCGTTCCATATTTTAGCACCAGCATATTTAAATGATTGTTTGAATAATTCTAGCTTAGGTTTAGGTATTATTACATTTAAAGAATCTGCGTTTCTTGTGTTAAAACCATGGCGGTCACAATACATCTCAATTTCATTACATAATCTTCCAGGAGTTGTGCCATTAATGCATTTGTACATAAGTGTTGCAAGAAAATAGTTGCGTCTTTGTTCAATGTTTGGCCAAGACAAGTCCGTCATTTACTTAGTTCCATTGTATTTCTCATAATCAAAGTTTTTCGTGACAATTCGTACTGCTCTTTTTTGTATTCTCAACAATTTCTTTTTGTAAACCCTATACAGAACATGCGTAATCATAGCATGGTTGAATTGTGGATTTATACAATATATTCAATAAGTTAGAGTTAACAAATTCAAACTTCAAAACACGGGTAAATGACTTGTATAGGTACTTGTTGGAGTAAGTTATTTATTGTCTTAACTCTCATATTTTTTCTTCTATTTCCTTTTCTCCCTATTTTTCATCAGTTTGATAGCCAAGGGGGGGGGGCGCAACCCCTGCTCTATAGCGCCAATCTCCAGCCTAAGGCTATGTGTATGTACCTCTTCCGAAACTTCCTCGATGTGTGAAATCTGCTCTAGTACACGCCCCGTCATTCGAAGCTCCTCCTTGCTGACGTCATCAATCTCATCCGTCCAATCAGCAAGCTCAGATGAGATGGACTCCGCCGATTGATCGGCGCGGCCTTGCTGCGCGACGTCAGTTTCTATAACAGTCTCTAACCATTGGTAGAAAGTTGGTGACGTAACAATACCTTGAGAAACTGTCGATGGAGGAGGTACCACTGTATGATAGAAGAGTGGAGGAGTGCAAACGATCGATCAATGTGGAAGGGGGCAAATAGCTTTGACGATGTAATTAATTACATTACTTCTCTCTCATACTCCCAGGCCTGGTTTTAAGCTATATCTTATCAAGCAGTAACAAGGCATTTAGCGGTTGCAAATGGCACGCGTAAAACCACAAGCAAAATTTGGGTCGCTTAAAAATAATGGATGAATCACTGGTACAGTTATCCCAAATGGGAACATCATGGAGTCTGAAACGCTAGCACCTGTCACCATTTAACTGCACTTGTAAAATTCCACTTCGTTGCCAAGGAATCAATTAGCGTATTTTGATAAGGTAATCACGAATATCCAAATTTAACCTAAAATACAGAGATATTGGGAAATCATAGACACGTTTGTTCCAATCGAACACATTACGTGCATATATTTTGTGATGTGTGAACTGCACTTTTGAAGGCACGGAATGCGTGGTTCTTTATGATTTTTTTTTTTTCATTGAAACGAAATATGCCTAAGTGGAAGGAAATTATGAAAATCATTGGAAACAAAATGACTTAATTCCACATATTAACTTTGCTATGATTGTTATGAATGCATAACAAAAGAATTTGCAAGAGATTAAACTATTGATCTGAATAAAGCATAATAATATAAAGCTCTTTTCGGCATCAAACGATCCGATGTCCATATCCAATTTACCCTAATACGACTGTTCATTATTTTTTCTTCAATATTGGTAACATTCGCGCCTTTCATAAACTGTTCACAAGTCAACACACAAACCTGCGACCGTCGAAAGCGACATCGCAGACGTTGTCGAGATTCTGCCTTTGGTGGTTGAAGGCCGATCCGATGAAGGTGTCATGTTTGTATCCATTATGACGTCACAGTCTCGCTCGTTTTCTCGACATGGACGAGAAGTGTTCGTGTATAATTCTGTGACAACTGAGAAAATATTTCACACATACACGTTAGACCTATGTGTGTGAAGCGAGAAGTGGTTAATACGAATAGGAAGCTTATGAAATCAATAAAATCATGACGGATGTGGAAGAGTGGTAAAAGGATGCACAATGTCGATAAAGGGTAGGGTGATATCATAATCTTTCATATTCTTTTTTTTAAAGAACTACATATTTGTGAGAGGAAGGGAGGGTAACTTGGAAAAGACCAGTGGCCCGTTGCAGAAAGAGTTGCAATCAATCGCAACTCTAAAAATTATGCGCAACTTGATTTTCAACCAATCAACAACGCGCATTTGTGACTTGTGATTGATCTTTTGACTTGCGTTTAAACGCAAACTCTTTCTGCAACGGACCCCAGGAAGGTGAGCAGAAAGGGGTAAGTGAGGGGAAGAGGCAGGTGAGAGAGAAGAGATTGGAATGGTTAAGACGTAAGGGGTTAAATCCCCCAAAAATCCCAGTTTCCTTTCGTCAAAAAAGCTGAAAATCTAGTAAATGTTTTTACTTCACCAGCAGTTTAAGGCATTTTACTAACAGATAAGCTGCAGTGTGCGGGACCAGCTCAAAAATACATGTAATTATGTGGCAGTTTTATAGGCAATATTGAGAAAAGTGTTATTTCATGCTTAGGTATCATTTACTGTCTGCAGCTGCGGTGACCTTTTACGTCAAAACAATTTTACTTAAACATGTTAAATGGTCTTAAAAATTACACGACTGTATGGCACTAGAATAACCATTGTAAAAATTGGATTGTTTCCTTAAAATGTATTTTTAAATATCTCTTTTCAAGAAAGTTAATAACCTAAAACCCATGTGGTTAAATTGTTTGATGAATAGTAATTAGTATCTTTTAGAAATTACATATTTCTGTCTCTTCCAGGCAGTTAGGGGCCTCCACGCACTTCGTTCTCACGGATGCATTCGGTTTGCTAAGTAGCTCATAAGTGCCGTTGTGACCCCGCCTAAACCGCACACAAATCAATTCAGTCTGTTCACACGTTCTGTTTCTCATATCCAGAGTATACTCTACGTTCATAAAGCGAAATTCTTCCCCGCTGATAAGTGATTGGTCGGCTTGGTATTGCGTCAGAGCCTGTTCGACCAATGAGAGCCGGCTAGACGAGTCGTTGTAATCGCCGTTGAGACCACGTGACCAGATCATGAGCTGCCATTGGTCGTTGCCAGTGACGTCACTAGTCAGATTCATGTCGTACATGATACTGACGTTGATGCGGAATGTGTTCAAAATCCCTGCTTCTACTTCTATCGATCTATCCATCGAAATCTCTAAAGCGTTGACGACAACTCCATCTAGAGTTGGACAAAAAAGTCAGAAAGACAGGTTAAAAGAGAAAGTCAAAGACATTGATGGCAGCTAGGAGGAAAAAACCCGACATAATAAAGTTGTAACTTTCATACAAGATTCAAGGGAAATCGTGAAAAGAAGTGTAAACTTGAGCAGCAACAATGTAAAGGAATCGGAACTCACGCAGTAAAAAAATAGCTCGTTGTTTAAGCCTGCCACTCTAACAACATGTTGTTGAAACTTTTTTTAATTGTTTAAACTTTTTAAACAACTTGTTTAAAAAGTTTTAACAGCTGTTTAAAAAGTTTAAGCAGTAGTTGTTAGAGTGACAGGCTTAAAAAACGTGCTTAAAATTTAAACAGCGTTTTTACAGTGTAAAACATGCAATGTGTAAATTGGCATATTGGGGGTGTTTATTTGAGACAGATTCATTACCTCAAGCATTGCGTAATGAACCAACGAAAATTGACAGGGCATCACACTGAGTTTGGGGTAAAAGTTTTAAAAAGCTGCAAGCGAGTAAGCATATAGATGACATTTTTTATACAACAACTTTGTCATAGATTTTGACATAATTATTATTCAGAAAATGATATTATTTCAAATATTTTCCTTTCTCTTTCTTTTCTTTCTCTTTTTTTCTAGGTCGTGAAACTTTTTGAGTCCACGATCCAATGAAAAAGAAAGGCGTTGGGGTAGAGCACATTCGCTCAAAATATTACTATTTCTTCTAATTCTGGTAGAAAGACAAAAATGCAAGAGAAATGTCTTAACAACATAAAACCGTGCTTGTGTTGTGAGGAGAGAGAAATGAAATAATTTGACCAATTATTACTATCTCTGTATTGATTAGAATGAAATTCAAAAGAAAATTATGTCACGAGTCAACTTCTATTTTGCAATTAATATCAAAAGCGTAAAGGAACATACTTATGATAATATCAAAAGCAATATGGTTCCTTTCCCAGTTGTTAAGCTATTGGTATACCGAAACCCCTTGTGATTTAAATCGACCTGGGAAACATAATTATGCCTTTTCGTCGATTCCCAGGCCTGGTTTCAGATGCGAGAAGTATCTCTTCACAAATGATTTTAATGATCTTGGATTGGGGCGGGGAGGAGAGGGGAAGGGAGAGGGATGTTCTGAATATTTTTTTAAATATGAGGATTTTTCATTATTAACCTGTCCAAAGATACGGTATGGTTTCTCTCTGTCATAGCATTCCATTTTCGATAATGTTTACCCCCACTCATTCATGTCATGTTGTTAACACCGGCAACGTTGGGGGGGGGGGGGAACAGGGCAAGCTCTTCGGTGGTACGAAATAATTATGTTACAAGACAGTCAGGAAATGATTGCTTTCTTACTTATGTATAACCGGAAATTTAGCAAATTACATGTGCACGTGAATGGATAATTGCTTGGAAAAAAATAATTAATTCCTTTATAGAATAATAAATTAGCCATAGAAAAAAGCTTTTAGCTAGCAATCTGAGAGGATTAAAGGAAATATGTTCCAATTATGCTAAAAAGGTGGACGGGGTGAAGCCCGTGAAACATGAAATATGACTTTATTTTCACCTCCACCACTAACATACTTGACAATGGCGTACCTAGGATTTTCCAAGGGGGGGGTAAATTCGTCCGCCAAAAATTTGACAAGCAAAAAAAAAGGTCTTCAAGTTCAAAGGTGCGGGCACTTATGGTTTGTCAGGGATCATAACTCGTCAGGGGGGCAGTCTGCCCCTCTGCCCCCCGTAGGTGCGCTAATGATACTTTAGCAATGATCATTACAAACATTTAGGGGGTATTGGTGAATGCATGGAGCTATTAATAGTTCTATGGTTAATGCATCACAGACGAGCATACTGTATTTCGCGCACTATTGTGTTTTATTTCCTTCTGCCCCCCCCCTTAATGCATCTTGAGTACTCTTCAGAGTTGATTTGGCGCATTTATTCATTCATGCGCCAATTTAATTTTAACTAAAAATGTTCAATGCGCACTGATGAATAGTTTTTTAAAGAAAATCAAGCATGCTAAAAAGTGCGTTTGTCTTTGTTTCTACCTTTACACGATGGTCCAGGAATGCAAGTTTGAAGCTCCGCCGTGGAAGAGAAGTTGGCCCCCTTCCTGATGAGCGAGGCGCAGATGAACCGAGCCCCCTGCCCACATGATGCCCGACGGAGGTCAAGCTTGTACTCGACCACCGGATCAAAGACCAGCGGGATACCAGGATGAAAGGGTTTGAATCGCTGATCGTTATCGAGGACCTGTGTGGAGATATGATGACGGATGTCTGTTATTCCATACCATCTTTTTTGTTCTTAATATAGTTATTGTTTAAGTATACAAACAAAAAACAAGAACATTATACCAAAACAAAAAAGGTATCACAAACCTATAATATTTAGTCGGAACATTAACAGACATTAAATCTTTCGATTTGACATGGTGTACTGACACTCGCTTCTATCAATCAATCAATCAATCAATCAATCAATCAATCAATAAATCAATCAATCAATCATTCGATCAATCATTCAATCAATCAATCAATCAATCAGTCAGTCAGTCAGTCAGTCAATCAATCAATCAATCAATCTATCAATTTATCAATCTATCAATCAGTCAATCAATCAATCAATCAGTCGATGAACCAATCGATTGATCAATCAATCAGTCAATCAGTCGATGAACCAATCGATTGATCAATCAATCAGTCAATCAATGATTATTCTTCTTTTTATATATTTCTACTATTTTTTGTTTCTGTTTCTCTTACTATCTATTTCTATCTATTCATTATTCCATCTGACAAATATGTTATTTTAATTTTCTTTCATCTTTTTTTTTATTTCGAATATGTATATTTTCTATGTGATGGGGTGTGTGGTGTGAGTGTATATATATATATCATATTTTCATTTTGTATTGTCTTTTTCAGTCAGAAATGATGTAAAAACAATTTTGGAATCTTGTGATTAACTGCAGCAGTACATTATTAAAAAGCACTGGTCAAAATAACGAAAGGGTTAGTGAATATGTCCGATAAAAAAAAAATGGTCAGATTCAATCCAGGTTTGGTTGAATTTGACCAATAACTGTGGTCCGACACATATAGGCCTAATATTTACCAACATAGTTTGAACAATCATTATTTTTAATAGTGTAGTTTATGTAAATGTATATTGAGTTTCACATAGGAAATACCTCCTCCCGTACTCTACCGTCTCCCCCCCCTTCCACCCTTCTCTCCCCCTCTCTTACTCTCTCTCTCTCTCCCTCTCTCACACATACTATATCTTCCCCTTAATAACCCACTCTATTTTTCTCCCTAACTATTTCTGTCACACAGTTTAATTCTTCTGAATTTCGAATCAGCCAGTCGATGAGTGACCCGATTTAACTTAAATTCGTTTCAAGTTTGACAGTAAAAAAATCTCACTTCAACATCTCTGCGAGTCCTTTAAGGTCGCCCAAAAGCCAAAATGATCTCTTTGCAGTTTGATTTCGACATCAGATTCACCTAAATACATTACAAAAACAGGCCCCAACTAATATAGAACTGGTTCATGCTCATTATTTATAACAACAAATTTATATTTTTTCGACGAGCAGCGGTGATGGTGCAATATCACGGATTTACTCAATTTATCAAAAACACTGTCTTGTTCTCATCCGGTCTATATTGCATCTTTCGTAAAATAATCCGGACACGAAACTTTTCCCTGTTGATTCAAACTTACGAACAGAATCTACAAAACAGACATATACATGATGAAAACATTTTGTTTCTCTTCGATCGGTACAATGGACCCCCGATTCATATTTCATGTAGTTTCTGATAGATATAAAAATACAGTTTAGTTTGCGGGTGGGTCGACGAAGGAGAGGGGGATCTATATACCACCCCCCTTTACACCGTTTCCTTTGATATTCAAGGGTCGTGGAAAAGTGTACAAAAACATAATGTGATGTATTGCATGATAAACCCCACCCCCCCCCCCCCACTTTCACAACCGTTCAGGGACTGTCTGTAAACTGTTTTCAATGGTTTTTTAGGTCCCATTTTTTTCAGATAAAAAAAGAAATCTACTGTTTGGTGTAGTATGCTATCTGGTTTAACATAATAATCTAGATAACACAATAACATACCACACCCCTGATATTTATAAATGTGCTTAGCTTATAGTTTGATTTTTTTTTTCGATATTTCAAGCGTTTTTGGACCCATACAATCATGTTCAGCAAGTAGCAACTGTACAATGCTATGTTGTTAGTGTGTTTGCCTTGTATTAGTTTATTGTTTTGTTTGTAAAGCTTTCTTTTTGTTAATATTGCTTTTTTTAACAATAACTCTGATCTGTCTTAATAAGTTGTAAATATTTTAATTTTACCTTGATTGAATAGAACATACTAATATACAAAAATTATATACCATACTCTCGACACATGACCTAAGTTTGGAAATTATGGCAAACATTTAAAGCAACGGTATCAATGATGGTTGTGAGCTGGTTTGGTATCTATTTGGTATCTATCATTTTCAAGTTTGTATTAATTCTTACTTATTCAAAAATTTATTCATCGTGAGTTAACTATCAATCTTTCATTTTTCCTAAACATGAATAATAAGTTATCTTACGCATATAGTTTTTTTTCCTCTTTTGCAAAGTAAGTTTAACTCAATACAAAATTTACAAAACTCCGATCATGCTCAACTTTATATAAATCGTCAACAATTATTTCTGCACGTAAGTTTCCGTAGTTTAGCGGTTATCACGTGAGTATTTAACCAGTGAGTCCTCCCATCTCCCTGGTCTGATACTCAAGGTCCCCGGTTCGAACCCGGGCGGAAACGTATTTTTTTCTGCCCTATCTGTTTTTAGAATAAAAATCTCTCCAACTTTTTTCGATAATTCTAACATTGATTCATGCACTTTTTTCCCCTAATTCATGCAATTATTTTTTTTTCAAAATCAGTCTTGAAAATAAGCGCGGTTTGTTACGGCACATTTTGGTAATCTGCAATATATCGAAATCTGCTGTAACAGGGTATTCCGCCTAAGTTTTCTTATCTAAATTTCAAAACGAAAAAAACGCTTTGTATTGTTTCATCCAATTCATTCACTTAATTGCTTCTTAACAAAATAATAATGCTACTTAAAACACAATACAACGGTGGATCTATACATTACCATCCGAGTTTTCGTAGTGTAGTGGTTATCACGTGAGTCTCACACACTCAAGGTCCCCGGTTCGAACCCGGGCGGAAACAATACGATGCTTTTTATGTTTTTCCCCGAAGATTTCAATGAAATAGATGGTAAAATTTTGTTTCTATTTTATTGGTACTACGGAAATTTTTAAATTTTGTAAGTGACTTAGTGAACAAAACGAAGAGAAAGAGGTGCATGTACCTATGTTTTTTTATGAAAATGATTATAACAACAATAACAATTGGAAATATATTAAAACAAATGAACTTGTAAGCAATGCATCTTCTTCTTATCAATGATTTGTATAAGTTCCAATTATTTTTCAATTGAATTCATTTCATTTTTGGTTTATTAGATATAAAACATAATATACAAACGATACAATGCTGCAGTCCGAAGACTAATATTGTGCATGTTAACATTTAACATATGATTGATATTTAAAAAAAATCATCTGGGGCCCGTTGCAGAAAGACTTGCAATCAATCGCAACTCGAAAATCATGTGCAACATGATCTTCAACCAATCAACAGCGCGCATTTGGAACTTACGATTGATTTTTTGACTTGCGTTTAAACGCAACTCTTTCTGCAACGGACCCCTGTATCTGTTCTGAAATCCACAATAGACAAGGAATAAAGTTTTTATTATATATTGAAGAGCAATGAATCTTCTGAGATGAAGAGCAATATAAGCAAAGCAATCTTGCTCCCACGTGTTGTGGATCAGGTACTCATTGATACTCTTATCTGAGTTTTCGTAGTGTAGTGGTTATCACGTGAGTCTCACACACTCAAGGTCCCCGGTTCGAGCCCGGGCGGAAACAATGCTTTTGTTTTTTGTACTTTTTGAAATATACCTACTTTTCAGAAAGATATGTAAAGAATAACAATTTGAAATACATCAAATCAAGCTAAAATAGATAAGAAATGTGTATGACAATGTGCCTTTCAATCTAAATTCTGCATCACTTTTCAACTATTCATTTTTCTTAATTCACCGAAACAAACCGGTTTCCGCTTGTTCATGCACACAACATCGATATTGATTTTTTTTCCCTTCTTTTATTAATGTTTTTTTCTTAATAAATCATTGATAATTATCACGTTGTGCATTTCAAATACATACAGAATTTCATTTTTTCAACCAAGTTTCCGTAGTGTAGCGGTCATCACGTGAGTCTAACACACTCAAGGTCCCCGGTTCGAGCCCGGGCGGAAACAATGCTTTCGTTTTTGGACTTTTTGAAATAAACCTATTTTTTCATAAAGATAAAAGAATTACAATTTGAAATACATCGATCAAAACAAGCTAAAATAAATAAGAATTTGTGTATAACAATGGTCTTTTCATCAAAATTCTGCATCACTTTTCAACTATTCATTTTTCGTAATTCAACGAAACAAACCGCGTTCCGCTTGTTCATGCACACAACATCGGTATTAATTTTTCCCCTTCTTTTTCTTCAACCAAGTTTCCGTAGTGTAGCGGTTATCACGTGAGTCTAACACACTCAAGGTCCCCGGTTCGAGCCCGGGCGGAAACAATTTTTTTTTGGGGGGTTACAACAAATAAGAGTTGATGCTATTCGTCCTTTATACTTTTGTTTTTAATTCATATATTTTATTTCATTGCTGGAGATCATGTTGATAATTAATCTCCTTTCTAAGCGCATTCTCCTCAGTTTTATTCTCCAAATCATCTCCCTTTTCAAAATAATGATTTCAACGTGTCTAACTTTCATTGTATTTTGTACTGAGGGTGTGTTGAGGAACGAACACCGAACTTTAAAGGGGAATCCAGCCTTGGCCATAAACTGTTATGTTGGGAAGGAGAAAAATAAATTAAACAGAATGGTGAAAGTTTGAAAGAAATCGGACAAGCAATGAGAAAGTTATAGCTGCTTTAAAATTGAGATCACTAATACTTGTAGATTTCAAATTGGCAACTGTGTAAGTAAATTATGACAAGGGGCAAGGACAACTTTCCCATAGGCCATGTACTTTATTATCAGGGATTTGTGGTTTTCTCCTAAGTACCCATTCCCCTGGGGCAGTAATCTCAATATAACCCAGGTAGTATATTGTTTAATGTCCTCATGAAAGAAAAATCTAATTTGAAATAAAACTTTTGGGAAAAATGACATTTTAGCCATAATATGTATTGGAGTACATGGAAGAGTAGTCCTTGCCTTACATCACTATGACATCCCATATGCAGCCAATTTGAAGTCTTCATGGGTATAGTGATTACCAATATTAACAACTTTTAAAAATTCATAACTTTCTTGTTGTTTGTCCAATATTGTTCAAACTTTCACCTATCAATTTGTCTGATTTTTCTTTTCCTTATAAAAACAAAATTTTATTTGGGTTGGATTCCCCTTTAGGGAGTCCGGGTAAAGGCTTGTAAGATCTAAGATCACTTATTCTTCAAAGAAACCTGTACTTTGCTTAATCAAATCAACATACACAAGGTGTGAATGGTTGACTATACGTCCTTATACCGAGTACTTAATTACGGGAAATGGACAATGAATTTATTCTTTGCGAGGACAATAGAATGCATACGTCATCAACAAAATAATGGAAGTCGTACCTCTCTGTTAATACCACTGTCCTAAAAGTAAAAGTGAAAAACTGTCAAAATTAATCAAAATCGTAAAACAGGAAATAACTTATCGAATGACAATATGAAGTTGTGTTCACGTGGCGACATTTAAGTTAACCGTGATTAAAACTTATGCAATGAAAATGAGGCACAATGTCAGTCGATATATAGTGCGTGGTTATGAGTATCCTTTTTGAGCATGTTTTAAAATGAAATGAAATGAAATTTTATTGAAATCAAATGAAACAGGGTAAACTGGGATGAAACAACGTAAAATAAACCTCAATGAAATAAAATGTAATATATATATATATATTGGTTTTCTATTGTATCCTCTCTCTGCATTCGTGTATTCAATTTTCATAAATTAAATACGTGTTAAGAATTTGAATGCATGACAATCAGATTCAGAAATAGTACCGGGTTCGAAATACTGTATGAGTGCTTATGTGGAAATCATAAATACAAATGATTTGAAACTATTTGACAAAGTAAACCTACTACTTAGAATTTAAAATGAATTTGAAATTTTAATTTGAATCTATTTGGTTTATTTCTTTATGAATTTTCAACAAACAACATAATATATATATAGGCCTGTATAGAAATCCAAATCATTCATCATTCAATATTTTATAGAAATACAAATTATTAATATTACTAATCCATCAGTGCATTTATGTTTTATATTTGTAAATTATTTATCTGCAGTTTATATGTAAATGTTGTTATTTGTAATTTAAACACACACTTTGTAGCTTAAAATATTTTTAGATTTTGTAGATAAAAATAAAAATTAAACTATGCGTAATTCAATGTTTTTACCGCGAGAAACGTTTTAACAAACATGACTCGAAGAACATGAATCTTGTAAGCTTAGCTTTTATACTTTAACGTCCCCGTGGGAACATTGCTATTTGTTTTTCATATTTTTACAACGATGTTAGAAAAATGAGGGGCGAAAATAGTAGATGGGGAAATCCGCTGGGGGACACCTGTTGTGTCTAGTCCAAGAGAGGATTTAGAAATTGAAAAGGTGTATTCTGAATCATAAACTGGCTTTACTCGTCATGACCTGACCGAATTTAGTACATCATATCGTCTATAAATACAACTATTTCATATCTTGCATTTTTATGAAAACCGATTAATTGTTATTATTGTGTAGGTCAATGATGATAATTGGCATCGTCTGGTTATAAACTGTACTTGGTGAATAAAAGTCATTACACCACATGGACATTCATTCTTTCCGTTACTTCGCTGAAATTGAACGCTTTTCATTTTTTTTGTAATCATGGTAAAGAAGCCATTTTATGAATGAAATATGAAAAAGCAAAAACATGATAATGGAATTAAAATGCAAAATTACAAGCATCTGCGATGAGCTTGTTTAATTGGAAGAAATATTGATGCTTACCTCACGATATATGTATTTAATTTATCTAAAAATACTGCTCATAATGGAAATTTGTTGCACATGTTTGATTTGTATTCAACAGACAGAAAGTACAAAATGTGGTAACCTTAGGGGCTGATTATTAATCAAGAAACAAATCTCCATTTCCCGAAATAGACCAAACATGATTAGATGATGCCGTTGTAACAAGTCAGGCCTATTGAATTCTTATTTGACTTCCATCCCCTTCAACATTAAAGGTTGTATCTTCAGTATCATATACTTTTGAAATGATAATAGGTCTACATAATATTGTAAATACAACCATTGATGTACACTGTTTATACTTGAAAAAAAAATGTTACAACCGCACCCATGTCAAACTCAGCATTGCGAAGTACCCGCTCATAATTTCGTAATAGCACAATTATGTAATCATTAATCATTAACGAGATAAATGATGGGGTGGATGTGGTGACAATTGTGGCGATGATGATGATGATGGTGGTGATGATGGTGATGATTACGATGATGGTGATGATGTTGATGGTGGTGGTGATGGTGACGATTACGATGATGGTGATGATGTTGATGATGATGATGATGACGATTATGATGATGATGATGGTGATGATGATGATGGTGACGATTTTGATGGTGATGATGGTGATGTTGATGATGATGATGTTGATGATGAAAGTTATGATGATGATATTGATAACAGGGACGATATATACTAATGATGACGATGATGCCGGTGTTTATGATGATGATGGGGTTGGTGTTGCCGATTAAAACTTTCAATGATAGGACATCAACCCGACACACAAACAATGGTGTAATAATAAATAAATAAATTAATTAATAAATAAACCTATGCAATATGAATTCCTTACCTGTCCCTGGTATGATATTTGTGTTCCATTCGTCTCTGGTACACTACTGCCCCACATTGAAAGTTTCCACTGTATATCCGTGACGTTTTCAATAGCTGGTGTATGATTGGATGAAAGTTTGCTGACGTCATAAGAAATCGAAACGTTCAATTCAAGCGGGTTTAATAGACCGAGGACAACCACCGTTGTAGGAAGTATAGTGATGTTAAGACTCTGTAGGGTAAAACCTAGGTGTATGAATTTAAAAAAATGTTAGACATGAGAAGAGACTTCTGACGATTATATAATCTGAGGATCGAGGGTATGTTAATACAATATTTCTTTTACAAGGGAGAGAAGATTTAATACCAAGCACCAAGGCCGAGAACGATCGGTCTAATTCCTATTAATGTCCTGTAAATTTCAAGTGTATGCATCATAGGGTGAAAACTTCAAAGGTATACTTTGTAATTCGTTTCATGCCCCCTTCGAAATCGAACCAATGTTAAATTGGATTTCTAAATTTGAGAGAAAGTTTACAATATAGCAGTACTGTGCTTAAATCTGACATACAACTCTATTTTTCCAGGAAAAAAAATCACAGAAAAAGCACAATATGACAAATAATGGAATCAACGACTTACAACCACGACCAAAATATGATTGAGCAGTTGTATAGCCGTTTCTGATCAATAAATATTTTCACTGTTTTTTTTTCTTGGAGTCTATACTACATAATAATTGCCCATATTTTATGTCGTTCGTATATTTCAAGCCCTTATGATGTTAATAGTGTTTCTATAATTAATCTTCTTAACGTGACAACACATGGTGTCCCGCTTAGATGTAGCATAAAACCTTTCGAGCTCGGATCCCTTTTCATACTTTGGAGGCAGCAAGTGGCCTTAATTGTCTTTATTCTCACAGCATTGAAACAATTAGTACATTAGACTAGATATGCTAGATGAAATATATAGAGAAACGCAATATCGTTGAAATTAGATTCTTGAAAAGAGAAGACCAGCTCAATATCATCCTGACAAATTAACGACGAGAATGCATACAGATGGTCAATGCCAGGAGATAGATAGATAGGTAGGTAGGTATGTAGGTAGGAAGGTAGGTTGATAGATAGATAGATAGATATATAGATAGATAGATAGATAGGTAGGTAGATAGATAATTAGCAAGATCGAGAGAAAAATAAAATGGTGGCAAACAAATTAAGTGGTAGAGAAAGATGATCGATACCAATATGTTGCCAACAGTAGCGTAACAACGGGGTCACTTGGGGGGACACGGGGGCACGTGCCCCCCCAAAAAAATGAATAAAATAAACAAATTAAAACAAATAAAAATATCGGCTGACCCCCCCCCAAAAAAAAAAAAAAAAAAAAGGGGGAAAGGAGAGAAAGAGGGAGCAAGAAAGAGAAACGCAGTGGGGAAAGAAATAATATTTTAATATGCTATATATATATTACATCATATTACATCATATTACATAAGATTTTTTCATAACTATGATGGTAATTCAACAAATACCCCCCAACTTGGCCAAAGTTCATTGACCTTAAATGACCTTTGATCTTGGTCATGTGACCTGAAACTCGGACGGGATGCTCAAAGATACTGGATTACTCTTATGGCCAAGGTTCATTAATCAGATCCATAAACTATCAAAGTTATGATGGTAATTCAACAGATACCCCATTATGGCCAAAGTTCATTGACCTTTGACGTTGGTCATATGACCTGAAATTCGCACAGGATGTTTAGTGATACTTGATTACCTTAATGTCCAAGTTTTATGAACTAGACCAATAAACTTTCAAAGTTATGATGGCAATTCAACAAATACCCCCCATTTTGGCCAAAGTTCATTGAACTTAAATGACCTCTGACCCTAATCATGTGATTTGAAACTTGCACAGGATGTTTAGTGATACTTGATTAACTTTATGTTTAAGTTTCATGAAATAAGTTTATATATTTTCTGAGTTATGATGACATTTCAAAATCTTAACGTTATTTATTATTTTGATGTTGATTCCCCCAACATGGTCTAAATTCATTGACCCTAAATTACCTTTGACCTTGGTCATGTGATCTTAAACTCAAGTAGAATATTTAGTAATATTCGATTAACTTTATGGCCAAGTTTCATGAACTTGGTCCATACACTTTCTTAGCTATGCTGTCATTTCAAAAACTTAACCTTAGGTAAAATTTGATGTTGACGCCGCCGCCGTCGGAAAAGCGGCGCCTATCTCTGTTATGCAGGTGAGACAATAAAAAACGAAGGTTTGGAAAATCAAAGCAATACACTAGAATAAATAAAACAATAAGATACTTAGGAAATTAATTATTTTTTGGGCAATTTTTAAAAAGATTTTTGTTAGAAATGTATATTTTACATGTTCACCAAAATTAGCATTCTACTAGCTATACAAAGTGGGTTAAAGGCAAAAAATACACACACAAAAAAATTAGGACAAATTTCATACTTTTATTTGCATAATCAATTGATAAAAAATATAAGCAATTATTTTTTTGAAAATTTTGCTACAGAGGCTTGTAGTTTACATCCGGCTCTATGTGCGTGCTATTTTTCGTGGCGATCTCTCAATCAACGGCCGAGATCCCCCCCCCCCGCATAATTATGTTGGTTTGAAAAAGCCCATTTAAGATAGGGTTAAAATTGTTCATTATTCTATTAGCAGATTAGGACAATATACTTGACTTTTGAGCGCGCTTTGCGAGCCTGCTATATATGACTCAAAATTTCTGCTGGAGCCCCCCCCCCCCATGCCGTGACCCACGGTACGCCACTGGTTGCCGATTTATAAGATGAGTTAAGTGGATTGAGCAGTTAAGAGAAGTGTTAGAAAGTACTGTACAAGGAAGCTTGATTCTGATTGATTGCCCTCAGACACTTTCAGTATCTAGTTATGAACCATACCGTGGGTCATCATGGTTGTTTCACATTCTGAAAGATACATTATTAAAGGAAAAACACCAGGAAAATGTTGATCTGGTTGGAAAGAGAAAAATCAAACTTGCATGATGCTGAAAATTTCATGAAAATCGGTTGACAGATAAAACAATTATGAAACGAGAATCTTTTTATACAAAACATAAGCACCAATTTATCGCAGAAATAATTGTTAAGTCATCCAAATACTTTTACATTATCATGATTATTACATAACTAATTTTAACTTATGTAGAGCCATCTAAACCTGGAATTCGTAAATGATCGATACATTTTACAATATTAATTTCTAATGAAGCAGAATTGATTTCTCTCATTAATCCACGTGATATCTACTCTAGTCATTAACTCCCTAGACAGAGAGTGTACAAAAACACATCATAATATTCCTTATTTTGCGACATGAAAATATCAATATTATTGTTGATATTACTTTATTGTTTCATGTAGAAACGGATGTTAAAGATGTTTTCTGACAACACAATCGCTCGGGTTCTGTCCTTATATTCTTGCAAGATTATGATAGAAATTATTAAGTAGTTCCGTATGAATTTAGTCTTACTGACCAAGAAAAAACATACTGTAAAAATAAAGTGTATAAGTTGTCCTGTACTTATGTTGTTAAAAAGTAAGTGTATAAGGGTCAACTATAGGACAAAAGATAATATGCTTGTATTCATGTATCTTATTCATATCAGCTATATAAAACTCGAAAGTACATTAATTTTTCAACAGCAAAATGAGTCCTTCATCTTTATGTTTGGAGTAAATAAAGTATATGATCACTTTGATCATATAATTGTGAGATTAGATGGTCAGACCCCGTGGATGCAAGATCTTTTTTTTTCAAAATTAATTACAGGACTAGATGAAAATAACCAGCTTTTACAGCAATTAATGAAATAATCATATGGGTCCAACTCTTCTCAAAATTTGGGATGATCAATCATTGTACGTGGTATCATGAGTCATAGTCAGATTTGCGAAGCATTATTATGCTATTGCGCAGAACAAATATAATTCTCGTAGTGCACATTATTCTACAATACCAGATAAAGTGTGACCACCCTGACCATGACGGCTCCATAACCAAGAAATTTTACCCCGACAACTAACCATGCTAACGGAGACATTTCAAGAACAATTTCGAGCATTTTGCCTCTATTTTACATAAACGGGTACAAATTGACCTTGAA
Organism: Lytechinus variegatus; assembly: GCF_018143015.1. Taxonomy (NCBI): domain Eukaryota; kingdom Metazoa; phylum Echinodermata; class Echinoidea; order Temnopleuroida; family Toxopneustidae; genus Lytechinus; species Lytechinus variegatus. The sequence continues at coordinate 6,655,129 of NC_054753.1, forward strand.
ATATTTTGTGCATTTCAAGTAGACATATGAACACCAAATTGTTTTGCAATTTCAAGTACACTTTTACAAAGTAAAAACATAAAATTGCAATCCACAAAGAGTTAACCCCCCATACACAAATTTCAAGTTTATTTCTATCTTAATACAAATTTCAACAATATCGTGTCCAAGTTTAAATAATTTCATGAAAAAATTTGATTAATATGCAATTTTTTTAAAGATCCAGAACTGAATTTCAAATGACCACTTTTTCACGCAACACTTTGAAAAGATAATGGTCACGCCTTTGAGTATAAAATGTCAAAATCGAGGTTTTAGGCCCTTGTCCCACTGGCGAAAGTAACTCCAGACTGTTCTTCTCTAGGAAGAACCGAGCCATTATATCATTTAGCGCTGAATATAGTGATCAATCCGTATATATTTATGTGCATGTTTATATATTCATATTTAATCTATTATCTTGTGAAATGTATTTCATTGTGATTTTTATACGGTAAATAAAACCAAACCAAGACAGATCATACTACGTCATTTCAAAATAATGACAAACTTTCGATCGGTTTGGAGTCGGTTGCGTTGGTGTGACTGTGCGTGACAACACGAATCCCATTGGCCAACTTGTCTCGCCATCACATAAATCTCACATTCACCTATATGCCTCAGTCAGACCGACTCCTTTATACCGATCAATGCTATTACGTTATTACCAGCAGTGACACTATCGGGTGATATGGAATCGGTATTGTTGGTATGACTGTCTCATTAAGGAACGGCGGGTGTAGTTTACTTTAGCCATGGATCCTATTAGAACATGCTTTAGAACAATGACTCCGATAGGTGGATTTCATGCAGTAGAAAGGAAATATTGAAAAGGGTATATTGGATTCTGATATCATTATCCACACCGGAAAACATCCCTCTCAATACAATCATGGCATCATCTTGAAAAGCAAAAGGAAGCACTTTAAGGGAGAGAAAAACAATACGCTATACTTCCCTTCCTCATGTTCCTATTGTCTTGTTCATTAAACATTCAATTACAGCGTTTGGAAAAGCTTCACAGCAAACTTTCCGATTGAAAGCCTGTATAATTATCAATTGAAGCCAACGAAACCGCCTCGAGACGGATCAAAGCTATTACCTGATTCCATTGCATTATCGATTAATTTGGAGTTGGTGTCATTGCTGTGACCATGTTGTTTGGAACATTAAACTTAAACATAGAGGCCGTTCTCATTACCCTTTCTAAAACTAGTTTACTGGAAACCGATTCAGGAAACCACTTTGGAAGATCGCTTTGCTAGCGTTCTCACTTGATCAAACCGACTTCCATGCTCACACAATCTCACAAAAGTGATAAATATATTTATATACGGGTGACAATCCACAAGAAATTAATTGGTTTTGAACATTCTTGGTGCATATATCATAAACGGGCTCATAATTTCCCTGTTAAAAAGTGAAAAACGCCATCGCAGGCCCTTTGAATATTTGATCTCATTAGGTAACTAGACATCTTGATATGTTTTATCAGTCATCTTATTCTCTTTATTCGGGTTTTTTTTTTGCTTATTCATCCCTTCTCCGTATCTAGAACCCCCTAATATATACAGAATTTTATAAACAAGTCATAGTAATAAAACTTGACCAATATAATTTTGTTTATCGTAAAACCACTGCGGGGCGGCATATCGCCTCGACTATCTCGCGCTTTCAAATCAAAATCATTCACAAAGCAATACGTGTATAGGTATGATAGATTAAAGGAATTAAAGTGATATATATCTGTTTATGGTTGACAAATCGGAATAAGAGTGAGCTCAACAGCATTGCCAGTAAGGGAATTAGGAGAGTGTTTGTGAAAGAACTTGTCCGATATTTCATCCGACAGTTACCATAGTAACAGTGCTTCTCAGCCGATCAAAAGCAAGGAAAGTTGTCAGACATGACAACTTGTCATACAACAAAATGTTGAAGAAGCCAACAGGAAGCGGAAGACTATCTGTCAAAATAATATGTTGTTTCTCGTTAAAGGTTTATTGGTAACAGTAGAGCCCTCTCAATTACCTTATAAGCTGCACTCATAGAACAGTTGTGTAGAAATTGACAGGTTGTTTAATAGTTACTTTAACTTGCTTAACATGTCAATTTATATATAGATTATGATATACCATAACTTTTTTTCCTATCAGAAAAATGCTTTTATACGTCTCAAATGGTCAAGGATAAGAGTTCGATTGATGTGTGAAATTAGTATGAATCAAACAAATTAAAATCCAATGGAACAAAAAAAACCTGATATTGTTATTGATTAAACTATGTTAATGTAATTTTGGTTTTGTCCCTAATATCAGGCGTTTTAATCATTTCTAGCAAAGACTTTTTTAACCAGCAGTTAGCAGTTGAAAGGTTAATATTCCAATAAAAAAGCCATCCATTTTCTTTCTGATTCGTGACAAAGCAGCGATGTTCGAATGGCAGTTTACCAGGGGCCTGAGGAAGATGTTTGAAGAGGGGGTGCTGGTTTTAAAAATATGACGAGAAAAAACAACAACAGATTTTCATTCCAAAATGAAGGTGATTTGGGTCAAATCTGTATATGTTACCATATCAACCTGATATCCAGGGGTGGTTTTATGGTGTATACCATACGCAGCCAACCCAGAAAAAAAATTGGAGCTGGAGTGTTTCATCACCTCCAGAACCACCGCTTACCCATGTTACCAGGGCGAGAAAGCAGACTACATTAAATCAATTAGGTATAATTCATAAAAGCTGAAGGACATATGATTCCAATCAGCCCATCATATCGCTCAAGTACTTCCCTGAACATGCTGAAGTGAAGTAAATGTTGATTTTTTTCTTAAAGAAACACCAACAAAATGTTTCAACGTGGAAGTGCTATGAAAACACTACTTCAGTGCCTCAACCCAGCATGGTGCAAACTTTCATTTGTATGTAAAGTAGTTTGCATGATAATTATCTTCCGTGGTAAGGGATGCCCCTCACATAAAGTTTTTTTTGGGGGGTCCCCTTTTATTCATTGAAAGGGTCAGTCTGTTTCAAATTTTCTCGGACAGATAGCATATGCACAACGATTGAGATGATGAAGTTGAATTTAAACATGACGAAGGAAAGCTATTCTGTCGTAAAATCATGCCTGAATATATTATAAATCATGTGTGTGTTCTCAGCATGACGAAAATTCGATCAAGGCGATGCTTTTCCTCTTTAAAGATAAAACAATAAGAAATCTTGGAAAGTGATTATTTCTTACTTTTTTCTCCTTCATCATGATTATCATCTTCGTCTCCACCTCCTCCTTCTTCTTCTTCATCATTGTCTTCCTGCTCTTCTTCTTCTTCTTCTTTCTCCTTCTTTTTTCTCCTCTTCATCTTCCTCCTCTTTTCCATGTTTTCCTCCCTTCATTGCCCTTATAACTTCTTCTCTTTGCTTTTTCCTTTTGCTTGTTATTTCATTTTGTTGGTGCTGCTTTTCTTCTTATATTTCTATCTTTCATTAATTTTTTTCTTATTCTTCTTCTTTTTTTCGTCTTCTTCTCTTTTCTTTTCTCCCGCTTCTCCTCCCTCTCCTCGCCCTATGTCTTCATCATAGCATCAGGTCGTCGTGTTGCACGATACAGTCGATATGGTCGAGAAGTCAATGTTACATTCCTCATAGTGAATATCACGGAAAAAACCTTGGGCGTCGTTACAGAGAAAATAATGTTTATGACATTGACTTTCACAATTGACATTGTGGTTCAAAATACATAAACAAACTTAACACTGTGTTTATAGTGTCAACTTTGCTTTATTTCAAGCTAAATATTCGACCTGCTTGCTGGCTCTATATGCAAAGACATAGTAGGTTGAAATTTGACGAAGTTTGATGCTGCCTTTAAAAAAACTGTCAAGTTTATTTCCAAGCTATACATTGTACATTTGAACGGTATTGATGTGTCTTGATAGTACTGTGCAGTGTCATTCTCATTGGTTTTTTTTTTATAGATATTAATATTTAGATACGAAGCATTGTATATTATACACAACATAACTGCTGCTTTAAATAGGGAAGAATAAAAGTTGATCCATCTCAGCAATTATCCTGATAATGATTTGTATAAGTTTTTCAATATAAGGAAAAAGCTACACAACAATAATTCTGTTCATCTGGTTACATTTTGCGTTTAAGATCAAGTACAATGGGCATATTCATATCAATCTCACTTTGGAACCACCTTATATCTTACAAAATTAGCAGAGAGATATAATAATCAATATAATGGTGGCTAAACTTATACTATATTGATTAATAACAATTATGTTTTCAGGAGATTCTTCTGTACTGATATTACTAATAAAGATTTTATGCCTATTGTAATTGCTCATTTTTTAATACAATTTTTACTGATTTGAATTTGCATTCACAACAGCTGGATTTATATAGCACTCCTTGCCTGCTGAGGATACAAAGCGCTTGCTAGTTTATATAAGCTGAATTAATATTGGAAATATATCAAATAAAAATAAATCTAAATCTAACTTGTTCGACTTGACTGTCTGGGTATCTTGTAATTGGATGAGACTTTGAGTTCAATTTGACACCCATAACCAGTCTGTCAGTGGTAGTATAATAACACGGATCTTGTTACTTTAACTTAACCACATTAACTAATTTCCTTGTTAATTGAAGAGCGATCAGGAGTTGTATAGATACCGCGAAGAATCGGCCTCAGTGCGGGAAGAATGTCTTTTACAAGTTTAGATAATTTGGTTATGCTATCAGAAAGCATCGCATGACTATGTGGGCATCAAACACCCAGAAGAGCGATATCTTTACATCACATCCGAAGGACATAATGATAATAATAATGATAATGATGATGATCTGGATCATGACCTGCATAGTTTGATGTACAAACGCCTGGTGTGGCTAATAATAATAATAATAATAATAGTAATAATAATAATAATTATCATAACAACAACATTAATTTATGAAACGCTTATATACTATTACCCGAGATTTAATAAACGCGGCTCCAATATGGTAAGGTGTTAGTGCATTGGATGAACCCCTACCTACCATAGGTGCCAATTCAATACACCTGGGTGAGAAGCATCTATTAAAATGTATTATCGGGTTACAAGCGCATTCACTCGAAGCATTCAAGACTGCAGGCCCACTTAGATTTTAAGAAAAATTCGTTTATAAAAAAACTAAAAGCGCACTTTCAGGTAATGTCCGATAACCAATGATCGTCTGCCGCTTGTTGGGGGTATAACTTATCACTTTATTTTGTTTTTACTTTCCATTTTCTATATTATTTTTTGCATTTTTGCTACTTTTTAGCGCTTTGTGTTTATTGAATAAAGTAAAAGTAAGGGTGCCATTTTTATTATTATTACTATCATTATCAACGATGAACTATGTAAATACATCTGTCACATCGACAGGAGATTTTTTTATTATTAGCAATACAGCTACACTGTAAAAACTGCGGTGTTAAAACTGACACCAATTGGTGTTAATAGAGGACCACACCCTGAGGTGTTAAAATTACACCCTAGAGATTAAACGTAACACCAAAGAGTGTAAATGTAACAACAAAAGGTGTTGTAATAACACATATGGGTGTAAAACTAACACCACCAATTTAACACCGTTGTAAGATAACTGGTGTGGTCCTCTATGTACACCGGTTAACACCACAGGTTTTGCTGTGTAGCAATACAACTATGCATTCATTTTGAACAGAGAATACGAAGTCGTCAAATTATACATGTAGTATTATATGGTTTAATCGCAGAACAGATTAGACTACCTAAAATATATAGTTTTTTTAAAGTAATGTAAGATAATTTATTAAAAGAAACATGTGAAAATATAGCAATGATATTTACCATTCTCCATCTGTATCTCCTCACTGGTTGTCATGGAAACACTGCACACTGCAGCCAAGATGATGACGTATATATTTCTATCCATCATGTTTAAATTCATATCTCGTTGCAAAATTTAAGTAAGTTATATCATCTTAAAGAATCTTCCACTAAGCGGGATGGTATTCCAAAAATGGCTTTCCTACCATGCCTACACAGTACTGAGTTTCAGTTGGAAATTCACTAGGCCTATCATCAACGAACGTGGAATGGTTTGTGAAGGTTTCTTTCAGCAGAGGAGCACGAGGGATAATTCGTCTCAACACCGTGGAATTTATCAAGATTAACTTCAATCGATGAGATTTGCAGTAGCAGACGATATAGAGTCCGAAGATCCAATACTACCTCTGCTTGGCGCGCTGATCACTTAAAATCAGGAAACTTGGCTGACGGGCGCGCCCGTTTTGCGGCGATTCACGGGGTTTAGCCGCAGCGCACTCGGCTCAAATCTGAGCTTGTGATTTAGCAAGGAATTTTACACAGAAGCTATTAGAACTCATCCGGTATCCCTGGTTCTCATGACCTGACGAAACTCGGCTTTTAGGATGGACTTCACACTGACAATACTCACGGTCATGATCGTACATCGTGCCTTAATCGCTTGACAGCAACTGATTAGTCAAACCCCATATATTGTCAGAGTTCATTAGGGTGGGACGCTTGTTTGATGGACGATTTTCAATACAGAATCCTGAACTTTAAATTCCGAGAAATGGAAAGTTAATATTGAATCGTGCCTTGTTTATGGAATCCTAATGCTGAAAACATTACTAGATAAATGACCAAGATCGAGGCAATCCACCATACAGGCTCAATAAACCCGGTCTAAAGATTTTGTAATAGAGAGAGATGCTGACCAGAGACATTATGAAAGTCAGATGTTCAAAGCCCGACCAAATCCCTGGCATACTCTCTTATGCAGCTTTCAGAATGGCGACATAGTGGATTTTGTCGACTCAGAGGTGCATAACGCCTATATACCCGACCCCCCCCCAAAAAAAAAAAAAACAGCCCCTCACGCACAAACACACATCCCATCCACCTCTGGTGATCAGGGCGTATAGAAACCTATTATGTGTTATTTTTGTTTTAATTCTACTTTTGACATGTTTGAAGGAACTACTCAATCTAACAAAATTCTTCCCCTGCTTCACTCAAACAAGATCTTAAGGTGTCAATACGAATAGGCAAATAACTGTTTCTAGATCTACACTGAATTGAAAATACAAATATGTGATTTTCTACTGTATCTTGATATCAGAGGTGTTGTGTGTTATTTGTGATGTAGTTCTGGGCCAAGGCATGACCTGATAGGGTTAATAATTCCTATTGATGATAATGATACGATGAATAATAGGAGCGTATTTCTATATAAATGTCCTTAAAGGTCAAGTCCACCTCAGAAAAATGTTGATTTGAATCAATCAGATAAAATTTCATCCAAATCGGATGTAAAATAAGAAAGCTATGACATTTCAAAGTTTCGCTTATTTTTAACAAAATAGTTATATGAACGAGCCAGTTACATCCAAATGAGAGAGTCGATAATGCCACTCACTCACTAATTCTTTTGTTTTTTATTGTTTCAATCATACAATATTTCAATTTTTACGAATTTGATGATTAGGGCCTCCTTGCCCAAAGCACAAAATTCCACGTGTTCAGGGAAGAATGAAACTTCATTTCACATGACAATGACGAGAAAATCAAAATATTTCAAAAAACAAAAGAAATAGTGAGTGAGTGATGTCATCAGTTCCCTCATTCATACCGACCGAGATGTGCATATAACTGTTTTGTGAAATTAAGCGAAACTTTAAAATGTCATAACTTTCTTAATTTACATCTAATTTTGATGAAATTTTCAGTGTTATGCTTGTTGAATTTTCATCTTTTTATTCAAATTAAGTTTTTGTTGGGGTGGACTTGTCCTTTAATAATACAGTTGTGAAGTTCATGATACCTACCAATAATAACCTACTATAGGGCTACAATTCATTTTGATAATCAATTGGATGAATACTGTCCGTCAAGGGGTGTTATCCGGCCACACAAGATAAGCCATGATGTTAAAAATTTGATTCCCTTTCTTCCTCCTTTTTCTAGCCAAAATGACAATTATGACATTGCTTTGACCGGGGTAAAATATAAAGCGCTTTGGGAAGTCGTTTGCTGTATTAGCTATAAAAGCGGAATATTCTCTTTTTTCCCCAAAACATACAAAATTATAATCAATCAAGAAATCATTTCAAACGGATTTTTAGAATTCTATGATCTTTCCAGCATGACCAATGGATGAGCACTGAAAGATCTGTATTGTTTGTTGCTTTTGCTTTGATCATTTACTTTCATCAAGTTCGAGGACACTCTGACCCAGGGCAACATCCCTCCTTCAGATCCCGGGGGGGGGGGGGGCACTTCCATTCACGAGTGGATACCATGCGCGACCATGGGGTCTCGAAAAGCACCCTAAACACGTAATTTCCATATTCTGAAAATGCACCCCTTAACAAGTATTGGCGTGTAAAACCCTACCCTTAACAAGTATTGGAAACAAAACGATACTCTTGGCAAATATTCCCTGAAATGAACCCCTAAACAAGTACAGGAATGTTTTATTGTACGGGTCCTTTTAATTGGTCGTCGGCTTTACCTTATTTGGTTTAGTACGACCCCACCTTCTACACCTCGCGCAAATCGGACTCTAAACACGAAGTGTAGGGGCAAAAGGGACATCCTTTATAAAACATTTTAATTTTGTTTTATCATTCCCGCAAATTCGACCCTAAACACGTAAATTTCCTAGCGAAATAGATACCCTTTTTCATTATTTTTGTGTTTTTGACACCCTTATCACGTTACGTACGTAACGTGACCTATCGTGAAAAAGACATCCTTTTTACGTGTTTTTTTTGGTCGCGCATGGTATCCACTCGTCAATGTAAGTGCCCCCCGGCTTCAGATGCCATCCGGTGTCCATACCAAAATATGAGGATTAATTTTCGGATATTCGCCTATTGTTTTTCTGACATTCAAGCAGTCAAAAGTTTCACAAGATCCACGTCATAGGAAGGATGTAAATATCGAATTATAATTGCGGAGTGAAATCAGAGCATTATGAGAAACAGTAATCTTTTATTTGCAAATTTTTGGTTTCGCGCTGATTTTTCAACTATTGTTTTCCAACGAAGCGGTAATGATTCATATGTTTATTATATCTAAGGATGATGGATGTACGATTGATATCAAGTAAGTAATATATATTGACCGCTACTTATAGGCTGAATGCAAAATTATTAAATCTTTTCGCACTTTGGACATTCTGACGAACAGGCTGAGATAACTAAATACGTCAGGGGTGAAGTTTCTCATACGATTGATTTACCGAGCCAAAAACAAATATTACAACTTTCTGACAAAAATCAAGCAGAAGCTATGTCCAAAAGGGAAGGTTTGAATAATTTTGCATGCAACTGTAAATCAATTAAAATTTAACTATACATGTTCGAGTCAATATTTTTCATTGAGCCTTCCTTCACATCGACATCACCAGTATATCATCATCATTATCGCCAGCATCATCGTCATCACCATCATCATGATCGTCGTTATTATCGCCATCATTTTCATCATCATCATCATCGCCATCATCATCATCATCTTTATCATCATCGTCATCATCAACAGCACAAACACCACCACCACCATCATCATTATTACAATCACCCTTATCATTACCATCGCCACCATAGTTATTGCCATCACCATCAGCATCATCATCAAACTCATGAATATAAAGATTTTGTTCAGTCTTATGTAAATGTCTAAGAATAACGGTAATTTTCACCAATTTTCGTCACCTTGATTTATTTTTCCTTCGATTTCAATCATCTTTTTTTTTTTTTACAAAATGTAGATATGATAATGAACGCCTGAATTCAACATCAAAATTAACTCACTCGAATCTTCTTCTAATTCTGTTTGATCTGTTTCCACCTGGTTAGCCTAAGGAGGGCGTCCTTGTCCTTTAGTCTTCAGTATCATTGCTTAGTGAATTCGTATATTCATAATAAGACATAATCTCCATGCTTGTGTACACTGCAGTGTTGTAGTCAAGGCTCAAACCTCCAAGGCCAAGGCCAAGGCCAAGGCTTTAATACCCAAGGCCAAGGCTTCAATAACCAAGGCTGAGGCCAAGGCATGGAAACCCAAGGCCAAGGCCAAGGCCTGAAAACCTCAAGGCCAAGGCCAAGGCCAAGGCCAAGGCATTTCAATTGTACAATATATGGAGAAAAAAAATTAGACAACAATGCTTAGGCGGCATACATGACACACTGGACCAAATGTATAAAAGGTGTGAGCGAGCAAAATTTTTGACCATTGTACATTTAAAATGAAAATAATTTCATGATAGATCATGTAGATTTAGGCATAAAATTAAAATAAATATGTAGTTACCTTTGTACATTTAATTATTGTTCTAGGCGATTCACATTGCAATAATTATTACCAAGGTGATCTGATCCTGGCATGCCCATTCTCAATATATGTCTTTCTCCTCTACCTGGGACAGGGGAGGCAGAATGTATTTTTTTTGGGGGGGGAGGTCAAAGCCAAAAATGCACTTACAGTATAAGTCAAAATGAGAATTTTGGTGCAGTTCAGCAAAGCTTTTTTAAGTGATTTCTAATTGATAAGACATATATTTTGATTAAGGCTTTAATTTCCCGCTATAGAAAGCAGAGCGAGTAAGTGGTTTTGAAAAAAAAATCAATTTTGAAGTTGTAAAACTCGATTTTGGGTCAATTATGGTGCTAATCACTGTGAAAAGGGCATCCTTGCGAGATGTTGTAATAAGATGCAATAAGAAATGAAATTTAAATATTTCGAGCTGTTTTTGTAATAATGAAAAAGGTGTGCATCTTACTTAACAAATTAACGCAAGCACAAAAAACAAGCTGAAAATTTTACTGACCAGAAAAGGAGGCTGTTCTGGACTGCATTTAGTGACTCATAAATAGGATACATAACTCACCAATCAAATAATGCGAGCGCAAAGCGCGAGCTCAAAAATTTGTAATATTCCGACCTTAAAACTAGACATTCTATGCATTTTTTTTTTGTAAATTGAATGCGAACCTTACTTAACAATAAGCACAATCCAAAATTTGTTGATTTTGAAACCTAAAATTTTGCTCTGTATGCCATGCTTGGCCCCTCAAAATTGTTGGGCTCATCATGCCATTGATGCCATAGCCCATTTGGAAATGACGAAATTGAAGTTTGTGTTTAAGTTTACCGAATCTTTTCAGAATATCATTAAGACTTAAACATTCTTGTTGGTCAAAGAAAATAATATAAGGAAAACCTAATGGAATAGAAATCAACCTTGTTATCATTCTTTAGAGTAAGCTATTTTTAAGGTATGAAAATTGTTATCAAAATTGCAGTCAAATCTGTCAGAATTATTCCTGTCATAAAATCACTATAATCAGTGGCGTACCGTGGGTCACGGCATTGGGGGGGCACCAGCAAAAACTTGGAATTGCCTATGAGCGCGCGAAGCGCGCCCAGGTGCCAGGTATACTGACCTAATAGAGATATTTTTATAAGGACAGTGCCAATAAATGGACATGTATCTCACTTGTCAAATAATGCGAACGCGAAGCGCGAGCTTAAAATTTTTGATATTCAAACCTAAAAAGGGATATTACAATCAATCTTTTGTAATCATGATACGTACCTGTCTCGCTAAATAATAAGAGCGCGAAGCGCAAACTGAAATTTTTGTAAATATTGACCCCAAACAGGAAGATTTTAAGGACTATATTTTAGGAATCTTTTATCTATTAAGATTATACACATCTCACCATAGTCATCTAATGGGAGTGCCAATAAGCGCTTGCTGATTTTGTTAGAATTACATCTAAACATGCACATAAAGCGCTTGTAATCATGATTAACATACCCATCTCACTAATCAAATCTTGCGAGCGCGAAGCGCGAGCTGAAAATTTAGGAAATTCAGATCTGAAGAGGGGCATTTTAAGGCTTGTTTGTAGGAATTCAAGAAGACATTACGTAGTTCACTAACCAAATGATGCGAGCGCAAAGCGCGAGCTGAAAATTTTTGATATTCAGATCAGAAAACAGAAAAAGGGACAGTTTAAGGACTAATTCTAGGAATTGATGGAGAGCAGACATCTTTCAGAAATCCACTACTGCAAACGTAAGCACGGACAGGAAATGTTTTATATTAAGACCTTAAAATGGGACAATCACTTAAAGTATTCATGAAAAAGAAGCATACTATTGTAAAAGAATAACTCGAAGTGCGAGCAAATATATTTGGTAGTTTGGTGTATATATGTTTGGTGGTAAGCGCATAGAGAACTAGACCAGTTATTATGCGCTTAATAAGTATCCTCTATTGTTATTATTATTATTGACTTGAAAACGGGAGGTTTTAGTATAACAGGATTATATATCTCGGTAAACAGACAATGGGAGCACCAGGAACAATGAAGACATATATATGCCCTGAGCAAGTTTCATTTATATGAAAGAAGTGTTTCTTATGTAATGTAACATAACATAATTATAACATATCATAATGAACATAAATGTCTTCTTTCCCACTACATTTCTCTTCCTTTCTCCCTCTTTTCCTCCTTTTTTTAGTCAGCCGATGGGGGGGGCACATGCCCCCATTCCCCCTCCTGTAGTTACGCCACTGACTATAATCCTAATCATAATTATTATCATTATTATTGATATTGTCATTATCCTTATTAGTCATGATTACATCATATTACCAATAAATAATATTAATTTTCATAACTTCTCTTTGTTACATAATTATGTGATGATAATTGCAATTGATGGCACTGCTAAGTACACTTACTGCTTCTGCTGCTGCTGACTGGTAGTATTTAGTGTCATTAGATGTACAGAACAATTGAAACATTTATAATTACTTGTATAAAACAAATAAAAGTACAAAATACAAAATGCCTTGAAAAAGCCTTGAAAATGCCTTGAAAATGCCTTGAAATTTCAAGGCTCAAAATCCTCAAGGCCAAGGCCAAGGCCCTCTCAAGGCCAAGGCTTGAATGTTCAAGGCCAAGGCTTTGAAAAAATAGGCCTTAAGGCGCCTTAAGGCCAAGGCCGAGCATCAAGGCACTACAACACTGGTACACTGATTCTGTTCATATGGTTACGTTTTCTCATTACTATTTCTATGACGTATTTGAACATTATTTGAAATGTTTACATTAGACAACTTTCAATGCTGCATGTAAAAATGGCACTATTGTATGTAAACATGGATATATAAAACAATATTCAGTTTCTGAAATCTACAATTTTCTTATAACGTTTTTAACATTCATTCACACCCCTTCCTACAAAACTAGTTTAGTTTATTTACCGGAATCTCATAAGAAACAAAAAAAGGACAATATATACGTACTAATACTTCACAAATGGAAGACGAAAATAACATGACGATGAATAATTTGCTTTTAACAGAAAAGATGTGAAAGTATAGCTTTAACATCCAATATTTTATATCGCTTTGAGGCAAATCAAATATTTTGTTACATATACTGTTTTAGAAATCAATAATTAAAATGAAACGAATAAAGCATGAGTGTAAAAGGGTGATCACTTTCATGACTTTTCTGTTATTCTAGGATTCCAGTGGAACTGGTTAACACGAAAGCTGGAGGGTTTAAAGACTGAAATAACTCTAAAAATTAAAAAACGCCAATATTAGCCAATCAAGATTATTGTTATATGCATATTTTTTTCAAAAGACGAACCAGTAATCAATCAGAATCGTTCTTTCTAATTCGCGACGGAACGCAACCACTTTGTGATATCAGGACGACATCTTACAAAACGTTTCGATTGATTGTTTTATGGAATGCCAACAACGTCAACATATAATATGCATGTTTTTCAAAACATTTTCTAGCTATGCTGAATATTCATGCATTCATGATTTTCTTGAAAATTATGTGTACGTCTCTTTATTTTCAACGGACAAAGTGTTCTGGGCAAGGAAAAAAATTAAAAGGTAAAAGATATCTTCAAATCAGTCTTCCTAGCTAAAGTCCATGCGTTCTTCATAATAAACGTTTACTTTTATTCATATAACTATTTCCAAGTTCTGCGCAAAACATTTTTTACGAACTTTTCAAAAGTAAATGGTGCTCACTCAAGCGGGAAGATTTTTCGACAATAATTATATCGTTCTTTGATTGAAAATATCTGTACCAATATTTAAATGTGAAAAGACTTCAGGATATTACAAATACATAATTTTATGGGATTATTTTTAAGTGTAAACTTTTAATACGCACTGTATAATTATCAGAGTGGATTTTTAATAAAAGCATTTGAACATCATTAAACACTTACCTAATAAGATAAAGCTTTAACAATTAAACTTATGGGATAAAATAGGACTTCCGTTTGGGTAAGTTGACCCATTAAATCCCAACTTAGAAATCTTCAAAAACATTGTACCCTGCCAGGTTTATTCAATGATCTTTTCGTTTTTGTTCTTCTAGAAAGTTTTACCATGCACATACAGAAAGGCATATTGATTTGAACGCTTTTTTGTTATTAATTTAATGAGTTTGAATATTTTCACATACTTTTAATATACGATCAACTTGACACCCCCGTCAGTTAATCAATTTACTCTTTTACTGTTTTACATAATCTATGAGTATTTATTCCTTGAAACGCAGCGCGTGTGACAGCTGCACTGCTATAAAGCCAGGGTAATTATGCTGCATATACTGTAGAGCGCTTAGAGACTTCTGACAAAGTAAGTGTTAAGTGCTATATAAGCAAGTATAATTATTAATTATTAGGACCGAAATGTAAAAATTATTTCCCAATGTCCTGTTCTGTTTTTTTTCTTTACCTAAGGGCCTTCTGGTTTCAATTGGATTTTTGCTCCATATTTCAAAGCATAAATATCACGTTTTCTATAAAAGTAACTTTCATGAATGATCGCAATCTCCCAGGGGCGAATACTTGCAATTTGTTAATGTGATGAGCAACGAAACTTTACTGCATTATATATACAGATAGTTATACAAATTCATTAATGTATTATTCAAATTGAATAAGTTAACTCTGCTGTTATTTCATCTATTCATATACTTACAATTTGTTTATGTTATGACCAACGAAACTGAACTGCATTATATATACAAGTAGTTATACAAATTCATTAATGTAGTATTCAAATTATATAAGTTAACTCTACTGTTATTATTTTCATCTATTCATACTTACAATTTGTTTATGTTATGAGCAACGAAACTGAACTGCATTATACATGTATATACATGTAGTTATACAAACTCATTAATGTAGTATTCAAATTGAATAAGTTAACTCTACTGTTATTATTTTCATCTATTCATACTTACAATTTGTTTATGTTATGAGCAACGAAAATGAACTGCATTATATATACATGTTGTTATACAAATTCATTAATGTATTATTGAATAAGTTAACTCTACAGTTATTTCATCTATTCATACTTACAATTTGTTCATGTTATGAGCAACGAAACTGAACTGCATTATATATACATGTAGATATACAAGTTCATTAATGTAGCATTCAAATTAAATAAGTTAACTCTACTGTTATTTCATCTTTTCATACTTGCAATTTGTTTATGTTATGAGCAACGAAACTGAACTGCATTATATATACATGTAGTTATACAAATTCATTCATGTATTATTAAATAAGTTAACTCTACTATTCTTTCATCTATTCATACTTGCAATTTGTTTATGTTATGAGCAACGAAACTGAACTACATTATATATACATGTAGTTATACAATTCATTCATGTATTATTATATAAGTTAACTCTACTGTTCTTTCATCTTTTCATACTTACAATTTGTTAATATTATGAGCAACGAAACTGAACGGCATTATATATACATGTAGTTGAAAAATTCTTTAATGTATTATTCAAATTAAATAAGTTAACTCTACTGTTCTTTCATCTTTTCATATATACTTACAATTTGTTTATGTTATGAGCAACGAAACTGAACTACATTAGATATACACGTAGTTATACAAATTCATTAATGTATTATTCAAATTAAATAAGTTAACTTTACAGTTATTTTATATATTTTGGTTATTAAAGTGGAAATACATAGATTCACTTGTAAGTCATACTGTCTGTCTCTCTATAATACAAGCTTCAAGGAATATGAAAATGAAGGGATGTGAACATTTGCTTTTCACATTAGGAAGAAATGGTATCCAGGATTTTCCCCCGAAGTTAAACTTAGTCGAAAGGCATCAAATTGTACTCAGATTAACTTAATGCCTTACCTACAAACTTTATGGAATATGAAAACAAACAAAGGTTAAGAATGACTGGTATTTGTCAAAAAAAATTGAAGGAAAATTTATACTAGTCAAATAGGCTTATCTGATACCTAATCTTTGGTTTAGTATGTAATGTTGATACCGCAAAATGGTCACATTTTGTTTATCATGTTTATTGTGAAATTTGACCTTGGTCCAGTGACTTGAAATTCCACGCACCCCTGTGTCGAGATACGATAATGATATTTAAGTTTTATCGAAAAAGGACTGAACACTTTGAAAATTATCTTGAACATTCAAAATCCCAACCTTTTGTTAATGCTTTTGTTAATACATCAATATGGTCGAAGTTAATTGACCCCATTAACCCTTAATATTACCTGAAATTCATATCAAATAATTCTGGCCAGTTGGTTATTCTTCTCCCGAGGTGTCATGAAATTGATCTTTACGTGCATTTCCTGTGCAACCACCCGATGCACCCGCATTTCCTGAGCCATCACCCCATGCATCTACCGCCGTCTGTTCTTCCTCTTATGTCATGTATGTCTTCGTCTTCGTCTCCTATTCCGCAGCTGGCCATGCTGAACAACTAGATTCTCCCCTGGAAAAACTGCACGGGTCTCTGTCCGCGTTTCCCTGATGCAGTCTATACATTTGTTCATCGTATCCAGTTGACGGTCCGGGAGAGGATGTCCTTCCGGGCATGTTGACCACATGGAAACATCTAAGGAGAGAGGCGGGTTGCGTTCGAGAGCCGGGTTGCGTTCGAGAGCCGGTGGTTTGATACTGGTAAGACTGATGTCATTTTTCTTGGAGATGAAGTCGAGTAAGGAATTAACCTTGGTCATACTCCTTCCTGTCTCAAGTTCAGATAAAAGTCTGGGTACGCCGATTGGTTTATCGCTCGGTAATGTCTTCAATACTTTGGTCAAGTTGCACATGATCTTGATCCGATTCGTCTCATTGCAGATATCTCCAGCCCGCTGGTCTAGGGGTTCATGCTGTGATAACTTCGTACAACTATCGGCCAGTTTGTCTGTCGATATCTTTAATAGTTCACGAAGCTTGTCAAGATAAAGTTTGTTAACCATCGTCTTTGCACCCGGAAGCGGTACCCTTCTGACATGTCTGAACATGGACTTTGACGTGGGTTTGGAGGGTGACATTGATTGAATGGTTTCTCTTGCTGACTTGATTGCCAAGGTGACTTGACTAAGGAAGTATTTGTCCTCATCGGAAGCATGTTTAAGTTTTTCCACGATCATAGGCTTAATTTTTGAAGACTTTTTAAGGAGGTTACCATAGCGACGACTCAGTTGAATGGGCTTTTCGCAACTTGGGCATGCTTTTACCTTGAAAGGGAAATTATAGAAGAAAAGAGTTCTTGATAAATAATGTAACTCACAATATCAAGGTCCCTTTGCTTGCTCCAGATAAATCAACTTTGAAATTTAAATTTTCTAAGGACTTTATAATTAGTATCATTAGTATTATATTCGGCATAATCAAGCAAAAAAAATATGAAGAACAAACAGCAATAAGACAAAAAGAGTACGTCGCATGGATGGCGGGAGATTAAATAGGCTAAATCACTTTAACCCGAAGATCGTGACTGGTAAAGAGTAAACTACTTGATTGAGGCATTTATCTTTGATGGATTCAAAAGTCTCAAGAAAGTCAAAATAATGAATTACAAAAGAAATGTCTCACCGACAATTTAGTGAAGGTCTCTTCATCGTCGTTCTTATTGTCGAGTCCAAGGAAATTGTCCATCGCTTTAACCTCGAAGTAATGTCCACAATCTTCTAGCTGAATGTATCTGCAATATGAAAAATGCCAAAGGTTTAAACTGACAACTACATCCATATGCCATTGGTTCTTTTTTAATAGATCAGCCAGAATGTGTTACAAAAAGGACAAGAATGAATTATAAAACCACTATCATGTCAGAAGAGGATAGTTACATGGAATTATTTTAAGTATTTCTTGATTAGCTATTAGCTATGATGCCTATAATGATTATCATCATCATCATTATCATCATCATCGTCATCAACAACATTATCAAGGTTCCTTCCTCGAATGATATACGATAAACTAAACAAAACTAAATAGATCATGGTGTCGTTTCATAAAGCTGTTCTTAAGTTAAGAGCGACTTGAAGGTGATCCTTTCTTGCGCGCTGAATCATTGCCAATGGTGTGTACCATTTGCCGCAAGGAAGGATCACCAGTCGTTCTTAAAGTAGCTCTTAATGGTTACTTACAAACAGCTTTATGAAACACCCGCCAGGTTTGGAATGGCAATACGATAATTTCTATATATAACTTACTTACAATTGTCAACAAGGAAGAGTAGATTTAGCAAAGGTATTTTGAATGAATTTGGCATAAGAGTCATTGAGAGTGGCCTTATCATGCTGATGGACAATTCTTATTGATTGATCAAGTTTAAACTGTTATTCGTTGTCGGGATTTTAAAAAATTACCCTTAAATATGATAGAAAATCTAAATCTCTACCCTTTTGACGTTTGTACTTATCCAATGTAAACTCCTCAAAAAAAGTTTGGAAATCTGAATTTGCTCAATAGAACCTCGGTTTTAGTGGATATTAATGTATGATTGATATCAATGTGTAGATAATTTGATTTTCTTCAAAATGGTACCCTACATGATATGATAATGGTTCACATGAAGGTGCAGTGCCTTGAAATGTAGGGCAAGGTCAAAATTCAAAAGTTGCAAAATGACACAATATTTAAAGTCATTGTTCTTTTTTCCGTGATGAGTGAGTTTATTTTGTTTTCATTCACTTTAACACCAATCAAACACACCCCTGCACAAGCAAACACATAACAAACAAACATGTGTAGGTATTTCAAACCACGACTCAAACATGTTATCTCACAGAACATCACTACATAACCACAACAAAAGATCAAAAATGAAGAAGCAGGGGCTTGATTTGAATGGATTTTCATATCTATTGACACAGAGACAAAATAATCACGTTCTTTATTGACCCTTCATGACTATTTCTGCTCGTTTTGCAGCTTTTCAATTCAGACCTCATCCAACGCTTTTGAATCCTACTCTTTTCGTGATGGCATGATCATAACAAGCATGGTATCATTTCAAAGAGAATTAAACGATCTCTTGAATGATATCAAAATAATGTGCATTGTGTAAGATTGGAAGAGGGGAGAAATTAATGGCGAAACTCAGGTTTCCAAACTTTTTTGAGGGGTTTATAAAAAACGACATCATGAATTTTTTTCTTCACCTTGCTGTCTGGATGTCTTCCGTTCCAAAGAAGCGAAGCTGCTCGTCCTCTTCGTCACAGATGCGGCATTTATTAGGGCAGATCTCACCACAAAGACCGATGCAGGGGTGACCACATTTTCGAGGCTTCGGGCAGGGCTCATCGCAAGGGGGTCTGTCACAAAACTCGAAGCACAGTTTCTTGCACTCGTAGTGGTCACATCTCCACTTACAACGATTCATGCATTCGTCAATACCCTCACAAGGGTCACTGCACAGACGATTACACTGCAAGTGGCGACAACGCCGACTGCATTTTTTCTTACAAGAAAGGCATGGTGCACCACACTTGAGGTTACATTCGTGGCCGCAAACCAGTTTCTTTTTGCATTTCTCGTTGCAGGGAAGATGGTAAAGGCCCTGTGAGCAACCTCCACATGTTCCTTTGCACGGGTGTCCACATTCCAGTAACCCACCACAAGGGACGTAACATGCATCACTTTCATCGCAGCATTTCACGATTACCTTATGACCACAAGGCCAGTCATGTCTGGCGATAAGTTCGTGGCAGTTCTTTGTACAAGGTTTCGCACACATTTCTTTGCAATTGTGGCCACATGGAAGCTCCTTTTCACACATTTCTTTGCACTTAACTGTTTCAACATCAGTCGAACACATTATGTAAAATTTGTGACCACAATGCAGTTTCTTCTTTACTATCTTTGAACATTTGACGTTACTGCTGCATTCATCGATGATTTCATGTCCACATGGAAGCATTTTTCGGGTAATTTCAGTACACCTGATGCTATCAGTATTTGTAGAACAGAGAAGCGTGTGTGTATGAAAACAAGACAGGGTTTTCTCAACCTTTTCCTTGCAAATGATGCTCTGCAGGTCTGTATGGCACTTTGCTTCACAGATGTGGCCGCATTTCAAAACTCTCTTGACTATTTCATCACACCTGCCGGTTCCACTGCACTCCTCTGTCTTTCTATGACCACATTGAAGTTCCTTGATGGTAATTTCCTTACATTCCCTCTCAAGTCCATCAGTTGATGCGTGGCATGGAAGATTACGGACGTGTGAACAGCTCAGGGTTTTCTCAACCCTTACTTGACAATCGATTGACTGAATATCTGTATCGCATTCTGTTGTGCATTCATGGTGACAGGGCAGTTCTTTCTGTATCATGACTGAACAGGAGAGAGGACAAGGATCTGAGCAGAGTCTTGGACATTCATGACTTCTCTTACATATTACGTTGGAGCAAGGAGCTTTGCATTTGTATTTGAGGTGGTTTCTATCAGTCGGGTGACATTTCATACGGCAAACATGTCCGCATCTCAATCTAGCTTCACAGTCTCTGTTACATCCCCCTTCAGGTACTTTCTTGAAGTCACCATCAGTTTTCACCTGTGTTGTCACGTCAGGGTGATTGGTGCATTTCAGTATCAGAGAATCACCAATAGAGCCCCATGATTCCAGATCAGTTACGATCCCCTTCCATAGTTCACTCTTTTCTGCGTAGAGTGTAAAGTTTCCAATACAAAAGAGCCCCACCTTTGCTCTTGACAAGGAGACACACACACGATTTGAAATACCCAAGAATCCTATGTTTCCATGGTTATTGCTCCTTACATATGACAGAAGAATGATATCGTTTTCTTCTCCCTGATAGTTGTCTACCGTGGTGACATGTACTCCTGCACATAGGGGATCATTCATCATTTGCTTGATTTTCAGCAGCTGACCTGTGTAAGGAGTTAGAATTGTAATCTGACCGGGCTGATACCCCTGCCTCAGAAAGTAGCAACACAATTCTACTATGAATCTGGCTTCATGGAGATTGTAGTGACTCTGGGTATCTTCCATTTCATCTTCTGGTTCTGCGTGGTCGAGAAAGAAGACTTTCTTCTGTACTCCTTTCACACTTTCGTACGTCTTCACAGTTTCATGATCTTGAAGGTTGTTGTAGAAGTTTCTTTTCATGAGTTCCGACATCTCCATACGCATCCTATGCTGGATCTCCAGCTGAGAATAAGGAAACCCATTGTTGATCAATCTCTCAAACAATGAAACATCCAGATGATACTTCTTTGCCAAGAGGAACACGTTTGGTTTCGGCCGAAGTTGTTGATGATCTCCAATAAGAATAAGCTGCTGGCATGATGCATTCAATGACGTTATGATGTGTCCTTCAAGTACCTCAGCTGCTTCTTCTACTATTACGATCTTTGGACGGACTCTTTGTAAAACTTGCTGATGTTTTGCTGCTCCAGTTGTAGTCATGCCTATTAGAGTTGCCTCCCGAAGGGCATGGTATTTATCGATGTCTTTTGCCTCATCTAGCTGAACACAAAGTTGCTTGAATCCCGTTTCAAAATCCGATAATCTCGTGTTCATATCTTCAAGGTAGTTTTTCACCCATATATGGTAGAGAGCCCATCGATCATTTGGATGCAAAGTCCAAACATCCTTTGACATAATTGACTGAAGTTCATGGAGTTCGATGACATCTTTAACGGAGAGTTTCTTCTCGATGTAACACCTTAAGTCATACTCGTCCTCTTTTATCAGATTATTCAAGTCGAGTCCCAAGAGAGAGTTGTCTTCGTACTCATCTTCTTCGGAAGTTTCATCACTGGATTCGCCCTCTTCGTCAGAGCCGTCATCAATCATTCTGTCAAATTCAATAGCATTTCGTTCATATTCTACCTCGACTGTTGTTCCATTGTTGACAGAATCCTGCTTCGTAACTTTCTCTTTTTCTTTTTCCTGTTGGTAATCTTCCAGTTTTTGCTGGTTCCAATCTCTGTCTTGCTGAGATTCACAGAGAAGCCACTTTACGAGCCAAGAAGGTAACCTTTTAAGATCGGCATGACGCATGAGGCTTTCATAGTGTTGCTGCGACATAAAAGGTCCCAACTCGTGCTCGTTAATGATCCCGAATTGGGCACTATCTATCCTTGCTTGTGTCCGTGCGATGCGCTTCTTCATACCATCAAGTTCTGTCTTGATGTTTAGTACTCGTTGCTGAACGTAATCTTCATTATTTGCACCCCTTCGCGTACGAACAAGACGAGAAAGGTTAAAGTCCTCCAACTGTTGACTCTTACTGCGGCTTCCAACTCTCACGATTCCAGTCCTTTGAAATTTTATGATCCCCTCCAGAAACTGATCCAATGCATGGTTTGTGAAGCACACAAGTAATATTGGTCGAGGATTTTCTTCACTTGACCAGATGCATCTGTTTAGAAGGAGGGTCCTTACGATCTTTAAGCCAATGTATGTCTTCCCAGTCCCCGGTGGACCCTGTATGATGGAGACTTCTTTTGTAAGAGCTGTCTTAACAGCCTCATATTGTGATTGGTCCAACTGTACTTCTTCAATATCGGGCCAAGCACTATTGTCAAGCACTCTAACTGAGCATTTTCGTGTCTGTTTCAAGAGCGGGGAGATATCGATTACACCAGGATCGATGGGTGATTCATCATCAGCATCAGCAGCAGCAGCTGGAGCAATCGAATCTTCTTCAAGATACTTAGGTGGCATGACCTCAGATGACAGATTCAAAATGTATCTTGAAAATGGCAAACACGATGTAGAGATTCGTTGGAGACCAAGGAGAACTGGGCGATACGCTTCAAAGAAGATAGATGACTCTGCCACCACTAACATCTTATTCAGTAAACAAGATGCATTCTCTCGGTCTACCAATGATACAGCTACCCGTCCCTCCTCCAGACCTTCAATGTCTCTCTGTGCGACTGTAGCAAATATGAACGATTTGAAGTCATCCGTGGAGAGCATGAGCAATGATCCATACATGAGTCGCTTTGATGAATTCCAGTTAACATGGGGTAAGTTTTTGAAAGACAAGTAATGTGAAATTCCAAAGTTATCATGGTTAGAGTGTGTGTAGTAAACTTCCTCGTAGATTCGTATATCCTGAGGCCTGGCCCTTCCACTTGGGTTATTCTTCTTGAAAGTTACGTACTCTGATATCCCGTTGCGCAGGGGATAGATAAAGTCTTCTTTGAGGAGTCTGAACTGAACATCTAGGTAGTGGTGTGCATCAATATACACCCCTCTTGTCAAATGAGGACGAAGAAACGGCTGGTATCCAGTTTGGATTTCCTCTACCTTAGGGAGAATCTCCAAATAGCGGAAATCATCTGGGGGTGGGTTTTTAGAAACGCGGTCCATCTGTCTTTGTCTCTCAATCTCCTTCTCAATATCCTCAATGTGACAACGCAATGATTTTATCGACTCCATAAGCTCATTACGTATTTTTGATACTAAGTTCGACATGAGCGTGACAGGAATTTTGAGATCCGAAGCACGACTCGGCAAACTTTGTGTGGTTGAGAGGAAGACGGTGGAGATATTCCTCAACATGGTGGATCGTCTTTCACAGATTTCTTCACCAGAACGCCTCATTTTAGTCAGAAACGTGCGTAAATGCCGACAAAACAGCTTGGATTTCAGGGTCACTGTCAGGAGCATGATCACTGTTTGATCGGTACCTAGAGCTCCACAAGTGAACGCTATAACCTTCCAGAAAAGACGCTGTCGTAGTTCATCCATCGGGTCTTCATCCAGGTCATATTGCAGGCGCCTTTTAAGGGACCCAAGTTCTGTAGCAGCCTCAGAAGGTTCTTTGTGAAGTATTTCGAGTAGAAATTTGGAACTTAGAGGTGCGGAGCTGACTCCTTGACTCTTCGAGTATTTGCCACCTCTTATAGATCTAGTTCCAGCAAATTCCATTAAGCTGCCTCTCTGACTCTGACCTCTCCCCCTTCGTTCGTTTAGCTGCCCGACGTCATGGCGCTGGTGAAATTGGCCTGTTTTGTTACCGTTTCTGCCGACTGATGGGTTTCTTTCCCCTCTAATCTCTAGGTCTTTAGCAGTTGTATCTCTCCATTTCCCTTCTATATCTCTTCCTCCCCTACTTGCAAAGCGACCTTCCTTGAACTTGTGAGTCCCTCTCTCCTTTCCGTGACCTTCCTTGAATCTCCTCCTACCTTCTCTATCACAAGGTCCCTCATTCTCGTCAGTTCGATCTGATCTCCTCCAACCTGATTCTCTATCACGAGGTCCCTCATTCGTCATGTTTGTTTCAGTTCGATTTGATCTCCTCCAACATTCTCTATCTCGACTTCCGACATTTGTTTCAGTTCGATCTGATCTCCTGTAACCTGATTCTCTATCACGAGGTCCCTCATTTGTCATGTTTGTGTCAGTTCGATCTGATCTCCTCCAATCTGATTTTCTATCACGAGGTCCCTCATTTGTCATGTTTGTGTCAGTTCGATCTGATCTCCTCCAATCTGATCCTCTATCACGAGGTCCCTCATTTGTCATGTTTGTGTCAGTTCGATCTGATCTCCTCCAATCTGATCCTCTATCACGAGGTCCCTCATTTGTCATGTTTGTGTCAGTTCTATTTGATTTCCTCCAACATTCTCTATCACGACTTTCCTCATTTGCGTCAATTCGATTTGTTCTCCAATCTTCTCTATCACGAGGTCCCTCATTTGCATCAGTTCGATCTGATCTCTTCCAACCTCCTCTATCTGTGTCAGATCGATCTGATTTCCAAACTCCCGCCCTTATTCCAGGTCTTTCCGATCTCTTATACCCACCATCAGGGTTCCCCACCCTTATATCCGGTCTTCCCCATTCCCCTCTATCCCGACTTCTTTCTCTTGAGCTTTCTGCCCCCCTGACGCCTGTGGCATGATCTTTCTCCGTTTCGACCTTTAGACTGTAAATGACATCTCTACCTTTCCCCTCTCCCTTGGACGGTCGACGAGCACAGTGCCCAGTTTTCTCTTCCTCACTCGACATCGAGATCTACGGAGAGAATATGAAACATAAAGTTATGTGAAATAGCATAGAGCTAATGCATTTGATTCTCGTCAAAGCACAGTTGTTTACCAAATGGTCTATGATAAATAAGTTCATTTATGGAGTGGTGCAGAAAAAATATCCACAAACATGACGATAGCTCGTAAGTGCATTGCACTGTCTTCTACCAAAGCTAGCGAGCATTGTAATGTAATTTTGCTATGACCAGGCTCCAGATAAAGGTAACACATATCAAAGCTGCTGTAAGCTTGAAAACCTCACCGAAAAGCAAAACAACCACTCTGTGTTTTATGGGGAAAATATGCATCTTTGATTTTGATTTCAAATGACAAACGTACTATCAAGCTTCGTCAGCCATGCCACTCATATAACCAGCGCGTACCTTATCACCGACTCGGTGATAAGGTACGCGCTGGTTATATGAGTCATAGTCCTCCTGAGAAGATTATATTCAAATGGATATCGGCATTATGTCCAACGGTTTTTAACTTGAATCAGTCGAGCTTCCATGAGTCGAAAAATCGCCCAGAGTCGAAGCAATCTATATTTACCGGATTACTTGTGTTATAAATCTTTTCTTGGTCGAATTTCTCCGAAGCAGAACACATTTCTGCATGTGGTTCCTAACACGATTGAAAATGAATGGTTGTAAGCCACGATAAAAAGAAAACATTTAAACACCTAGTAGAAAAGGTTACACTTCGTAATCCGAAGGTTCGTAATTCCGAAGGTTCTTTATTCTGAAGGTTCGTAATTCCGAAGCACGTATATTGCCTATACCTCAATGTTCGTTAATCCGAAAACGTAAAAGGGTTCGTTAATCCGAACATTTGTAGCGTTATTCCGAAGGTTCGATAATCCGAAAACGAAATAAGGTTCGTTGTTCTGAAGGTTCGTTCGTCCGAAAATGAAATACGGTTAGTTAATCATTTGGTTTTCGGACTAACGAACCTTCGGAATTACGAACCTCATTTCTTTTCCGGATTAAGTGTTTTTAACAAGAAGAGCACGAATCGGAATTTAATATACCAACAGTTTTCATTTAATAGCAAGGATATTACGAACAATTTTATACTGTAAATATGTAAGTTTTCTTGATAAAAACATTTAAGATGAATCATATAATTTTTTTCCCAAGTAACAATTGGTTTTGAAACAATGTTCGTCCATTGTTTTGTGAAATACACACTAAGGGATTGTGCAAGAAAGGTACAACTTTGCGGGAAAAGGTGCAGGGCGAGTATTTGAGCAGAGTTGCACCTTTCACTCGCCAGCGCGCCTGTGCAGGCCTGCGGCCGGTGGCTGGGGTGAAAGTTTGAACCTCGCCTTTAGTCTAGATTACTGTCATACTTTACCCTTATCAAAATGCTCGCAAAGTTGAACCTGCTCGGAAATGAAAAAAAAAATGATTTTCTTGTTTGTGTGCGTGTATAAGAATGTGCGTCTTACATACGGGTAATAGCAATATAAACTATATTTTTACTTGCGAAATGCTCCAAAATAGAGTTGGAATCACTGACTCTGAAAACGTTTCAAGCTGGATCCGTGACTGTGCTAAGTTTATCTTTGCACCCCCGGGGGGGGGGCACTCAGTATATAATGCATAGTGGGTATGTGCCGCAGGGGCGTAGATAGCGGGGGGGATGGGGGGGATGCATCCCCCCAGAATTTTAGGTGGGGGGGATGGTGTGTACAATCATCCCCCCAGGTTTCTGTGGGGGAAGAAGCAAAACTATACAGTAATAAAGCAATGAATGCTAGTTAAAATCAATCAATAATAATAGCAGTAATAATCATAACGTACAGCAATGACAAACATGATCAAAATTGGACTTTTATTCAGAGTCAATCATCTTATATGCATTTACAACTTGCAAGTTTTAAGTAATAACAACTGTCTTGCGTCGTCATATACATTTAAGGATCGTTATTCAGAGTTTCACCAAGTACATTTCCTTATAATAATTATGTATTTGCAATGGAGATAAGTTCAAAATATTTCATTACAGATTTAAGAAAGTGTCGCTTAATCACTCCCTTTCAGAGCAATTGCTTTCATAACACATTAACACTGTTCAAACGAATTAATAAGAAATTACCTATACACATACACTGACCCTTTTCCCTGCTGGCCATGTCCTCAACCCCTATTACTTTGCAAAGGAAAGGTGAAAATTTTCAGTCTCTAATGAGCGAATTAGTAAATGAATGATTTTGGAATGAAATAATCCTTTACTGTTAAGGACTGTTTTGCATAACTATATTGGGTGAAAATAAACGTCTTCCAGTTTCAAGAAGAAGTAAGTCGAGGCGCAATGTATTTTGGAATTACTTATACCAGTGATTTCTGTACGTGCGCAGTCTTCTAGGTTTGAAGGTTATAAACTGTTACATTTCCTTACCTATGTTTTTATCATAATCATCATAACAAGGTACATAATAAGAAATGAATCGAAATTATAACAAGTTACTATCTATACAGTTTACTTCCGACAACCCGGTGAGGTTTATTTCATTTCCATACTTAATTCAATCAAGCCTTTGTAATCATTGTAGTTTTAAACAGAGAGTGTGCTTATCATTTTAGTGTCCGCATATCTGCAAGTGGATAAGGAATATAATGTTGAGCTTTTTTTTATTTTACCCCTATTACTATAATTGTAATTGATATTTTTTTTAGTTATTTGGCTGTTTATTTGTTTATTCCTTTAGTTGTTTATTCATTCGTTTGATCATTAACAATATCGCTACTTTTAAAAGAGTATACTACTATACTAGCAAAATAAGGAATTATTCCAGATCATGTCTAGCAGGACTGTCATGACCAAGATGATAACTAGACATCCGACAAATGACATTTCTCTTATGATCATCTTTACTCATTGTCATTAATCAAACAAAAGATTACTGCCATGAAAAATGTGCAAGGAAGTTTGTCTATTACTGGATGCCCTGTTTATTGCTGAAAGCAAAGTGATTAAAAGACACACGAGATAATCCATGAGGCAGAACGTGTTATTTTGTTATCTTCAACTCGTCTGCTTTGGCCCATGATATTTTGTTTTTATCGAGTACGTTATCTCCTTTATTCTTTATATTTATATATTAATTATATATATATATATATATATATATATATATATATATATATATATATATATATATATATATATATATATATATATATATAAAGTATGACCCAGCTAGGGATCATCCCCCCAGGTCTAAGGACCTGTCTACGCCACTGATGTGCCGCGGAGGGGACCCCCATTTTTACACTCAAATTTCCGTTCCAAGGCATAGCATTTTTGCCTTGTTGAGAAAAAAGAAGAGAGAAATCCGCTCCAAAGCTTCGCATATTTTTCGTTACGCCGCTCCGATCGCGTTGAATGAGCTGCAATTTTGGTGAAAAGCGGCCGCAGAGCTCTCCGGCGGAGGCCGCGCTAGCTGCATCATGCACGCATGACCGTTCCGTAGGGATGCATACGCGCTCACACGCTGGCGATCCGTTCCAAGGACCCCCGTTTTCACAAACATTTGTCGTTCCGAAGCCCGTTCCGAGGACTCTCCATCTTACGATAAGCCCGCTCCAAAGCCCCCGTTTTTTGTCTCGCCCGCGGCACACCCCCACCACTTTTTTGGTCGAGTGCCTCCCCCTCCCCCGGGCTTTGGACCTTTAAGTTTAACTTTGCACCTTAACTTTGCAGAGCAGATTTTAAAATGGGAGCATCTATAAATTTTAACTTATACCTTTCTTGATGCAAATATGCCCCTATTGGGCGGTGACATTCTGCACAGTAGGCCTATAGGTTCTAATTAAGGAAGAGTTCCAAATGTGCCCTACTAAAAGTGAAAATAAAAATATGAAGAAGGTTCAAAATAATGCGGATTTCATCAGCAGCAAATTTCTAAGATTCCCGTTCTGCGTATGTCTGCGGATCCTGTGGAATGAATTACGGATGGATACACGTCCCCCCTATCCCCTCTGGGATTTCCGCCCATGTTGGTTGAAGATGTCACATTCCCAATATCCTGTTTCTTGTGTTATTACTTGGAATCAAACTTGCTTTATTTTTTTTCATACCAGTGTGGATGATATGTCTCCCTTATAATGAAATAAGATGCAGCAAAGAATATCTAATGGACTAAATCAGTTGTCAATTCAACTGTTTTTGGTTCTTGAGGAAAAATATTGTCTAAACGTAATTCTAGATAATAAAATACAAAAGAACCAGTGGCGATATGACATCATCAGTTTGCTCATTGAATATTAATGAAGACATGCTTAAAACTGTTTCACCGGAGTAATGCTAATCTTTAAAATGCAATAACTTCGATATTCCTTGTTGGATTTTGAACAAATCTTTATTCTTTTGTTCGTCTGATATTTCTTTATCTGTTCAAACCATTTAACATTCGGTCCAGAGTTTAAGATCAGAATATCATAACATTTCTGCTCGCACTTCGCGCTCACATTTTTAATGTCAGAATATATCCAATTACCCATCACCGGTGTGTTGGCTCAGTTGGTAGAGCGTCCGTCTCACAACCGGGAGGTCGGGGGTTCAAACCCCGGCCGCGTCAGACCAAAAGACGTTAAAAGATGGGAGTTGCTGCTACCCTGTTTGGCGTTCAACAATTAAAAAGGGATAGAGCCTCGTCGATCTGGCGCTGCACGGTGGCTGCCGGGCCCACAATCAATTGGGCAAAGCAAATTTTCGGAGTATTTCATTTCATGTCTATTTCGAACAATAAATTATGGATTTTCATTTTCATTTTTTCATTTTCATTTACAAAATATCAATAGGTCTGAAATTGTTTCCGCTGGCGCTTTGCGCTCGCATCGATAATTGTATAGTTATATACCTATCCTCTTCATGATTAGAAAAGTGCTTAGAATGTCTCGTTTTTTCTGAAATCTCAATTTGTTTCCGCTCGTGCTTCGTGCTCGAATCAATTGAATAATTATATACCTTTCCCCCGCTTCGCGCTCGCATCAATCGTATATCCTCTTTATGATTAGAAAAGTGCTTAGAATGACTCGTTTTTAGGTCTGAAATATTATTTTTATTTCTGCTCCGCGCTCGCATCAGTTGTATATCCTTTTATTATAAGAAAAGTGCTTAAGATGTCCCGTTTTTAGGTCTCAAATCCCAATTTTGTTTCCGCTCGCACTTTGCGCTCGCATCAATATTTGTATCTATATACCTATCCTCTTCATGATTAGAATCGAATGTTTCGTTTTTTTTGTCGGAAATCTCAATTTTGTTTCCGCTCGTGCTTCGCGCTTGCATCAATTGAATAATTATATACCTATCCCTTGCTTCCCGCTCGCATCAATTGCATATCCTCTTTATATTAGAAAAGTGCTTAGAATGTCTCGTTTTTAGGTCTAAAATCTAATTTTTATTTCCGCTCGCGCTTCGCGCTCGCATGAATTGTATATCCTTTTTATTATAAGAAAAGTGCTTAAGATGTCCCGTTTTTAGGTCTGAAGTCCGAATTTTGTTCCCGCTCGCGCTTCACACTCGCATCAATTGCATATTTATATACCTATCCTGTTCATGATTACAAAAAGTGCTTTATGTCCAGTATTTAGGTCGGAATGTCAAATTTTTCATCTCGCGCTTCGCGCATTATTTCATTGTTGATATATGTATCGTCTTAATGGGTAACTGCAAACATTACTTATAACACGTCGTTTTCGATCAGGCCAGATAGTATTTAAAAAATATCTGCTCGTGCTGATCACGTTCGCAGTTATTTTTTGTTACATACGCATCTTGTTCAGGACCACAAACATTGCTCAAAATGTTCAATTTTCAGGACAAAATACATGAAATTACCCCACCCCCCCCCAAAAAAAAAAACGGCTCGCGCTTCGCACACGAATTATCTAATTATATATCTATATTCTTTTATAAGAAGAAAGCAAAGTGACTGTCATTGTCAGGAAAGAAATTAAGTTATAGAATGTTTCAGTTAAAGTTTATAACATGTGTTAAACATTTTTTTTTTACTTCATCCAGGTTAGGGAAGGCTTATAGACAAGCAGGTACATGAGTTATAAATACATGTACTTTAAAAGCAAGCATTGGAAATGCTTGATAACCCCTCCCCCCCCCCCTTCTTAAGAGTACAGGTGTACCAGGTTTATGTCATATTTTATACAGGTGTTAGAAATATTTCTTATTAGGCGAAGCATTTTCATACAGGTGTTGTAAATAACCAAAAGTGATTTAGCATTGATGAGTGTAGATGTATAGATACACAGGAAGTGTCTTTTATTAATAATAATGTGTTGCTTTATGCACTCATCTGTTATTGAAATCCTTTGAATTACTTTATAGAAATTTTACAGTCAGACCTAGTAACGGTAGGGTATATTAGGAGGTTAATTCAGTAATTCTGAGGGAGAACCACCTAAGCTAGAATAGACTACAGATGTTCGTGTAGGCGGGACTATACGTCGGTGACGAGATAACGACCCCAGCTGCCGCCGGTTCTCCACCGACATGATTGGTCAAAACTCATGTCATCATTGGGGGCTCGAACTCGTCCACTGATTCGTTGAAGCCACATCTCTCTTATCTGGGGGCTACTCGTCGAGGGGTAACACAGTCTGCAGAGGCCGAGGCCGAGTGGAAGAGACATCGCAAGCTGCGGAGGCCAGGAACTGGACCGACCACCAGGGCCGAGTGGGGCATGTCAGACCAGATATAGGATGATGGGGGCTCACATCAACGATTACCCTTATTTAAGTTATATTTTGTTATCCATAATCCACATCTATGTGTATTTTCTTGAACAATCATTGTCAAAGAAACCAAAAGAAATATTGATTACATCTTTCATAACTGTAATCCACAGTTTTTACGTATTCCTTATTTGGTGTCAAGCAGCAGTAGATAAATAATTAAAAAGTCACTTCCCACGTGACAAATATGTGTGTGTGTGTAATTATGGAGAGCTTAATTGTGTCACCCCCCCCCCACCTTTGAGGAGAGATTTCAGCAGCCCCACTGAAAAAAATCGTTCCCAGGTCCCTGCACCAATTGGCGTTAATAGAGGACCACAACCTGAGATATTAAAATTACACCCTAGAGATTGAACATAACACCAAAGAGTGTAAATGTAACAACCAAAGGTTTTGTAATAACACATATAGGTGTTAAACTAACACCACCAATGTAACACCGGTGTAAAATAACTGGTGTGGTCCTCTATGTACACCGGTTAACACCACAGTTTTTGCTGTGCACGATCCGAAGAAGGTCGTTTGAACTCAATGTGGTGGTTTAATGTTTAATATTTAGTGAGATAAGCCTCAAAAGGTTCTTTGTGAAGTATATATATATATATATATATATATTATACTTATATAATCTTTTTTATATATATTTAAATATTTACATATATACATAAGCTCGCCCTTTGCTCTCCCATCATTTCTTTTATGAGATGATGTCCCGTCATTTAGCTTCTACGTCATGTTTTTATCATTAATTCAATGAGACGTGTTGCTGATATACATCCAGTATTTACTATTATTAGTAACAAAGTGTGTTAGTTTAATGCAATGTTTTGTTTTTCTTTTAAAGAATCGTCAGTTGGATTGCGAAAATGGGTCACCTCTAGCCCAGCCTCTTTACATGTCTTATACTCTTTGAATTGGAGCCAATGTCGGTGGGAATTCCCACATTCATCGAATAGCAAACAGTGTTATGATTCTTTAGACGAACAGTCCTACTTGAATGAGTTCCTGTTATATCATTGACCCTGGGCTATGACAATTTGGTCTACCGTGCAGAAAAACATGTTTGATGAATGAAAAACATGATAGAGCGCGATTGCGAGACTAATAACATAGCTACTTTTCACTTGTCTATGATAATGACATGCATTGTTGCTATTTCTTTTATGTGAATCAACATAATGACAAAAACGTAAATAAATTGAAAGAAATGTTTCAATGGCTCAGGGTGTGCACCGTATACCAGTAAGTATTGTTCATGTTTTGCCCCAAATATATTTGATTTACAATATAATATATACGATTGATTCTATTCCCTTTACGAACCCAGATTCGAGAAAATTAGGCTACTAGATCTTTTCCCATATGCGCGTACGGGCGCGTACGGCACCAAGGGCCGTTTCATAAAGCAGCTCGGCTTTAAGAACAAATGGTAAACCTTTCTTACCTGCTAAGTAATCATCATTGAACATTTAATGGGGAAATTCACTTACCATAAGAAAGGATCACCAGCCGTTCTTAAAGTCGCTCTTTATTTACGAACAGCTTTATGAAACTCCCCTGGTCGAATACAAGCATTGTATTCAAGTGCGAGTTTCTTTCTTTTTTTTTTACTAGCGTGGAGT
Source organism: Lytechinus variegatus (assembly GCF_018143015.1). Classification (NCBI taxonomy): domain Eukaryota; kingdom Metazoa; phylum Echinodermata; class Echinoidea; order Temnopleuroida; family Toxopneustidae; genus Lytechinus; species Lytechinus variegatus. The sequence goes on from NC_054753.1 coordinate 6,688,982, forward strand.
TCACCCTGCTGTAATGTACACACAACGAAAGGGTGGTGTTTTTTTGACAAAATAGCTGAAATGTATCAACAGTTTAAGAACCTTAGCGATGTAGACAAATTCATATTTATAATGAAACTTGATAATGAAAACATAATTGATAATTTTTGTGAGTTCTTCAAAGCGATTATAAATAAAAAGGGTGAGTTTTAACATTAAGTACATTTTTCTTTTTAAATTTCATTCAGGCTATCTGAAATCCACCAAAGCCACCTTTACCAAAGACACATCTCTAACGTTATACATTTATTTACTTCCTGATTTGTATTCGATAATCAGATAACTTATGTATATTGCATTGTGCTACACCGACACCTTCTTTATGTCAAATTTCAATTCGTCATTTCTCTTTGTATATAGATGTATATCTTTATAATAATTGGAAATCTATGTATTGATGTATTACTGATTTATACGACATACAGTTATGAATGTTTTAATTCATGTTATCATTGTATGTTTTAAAACAAAATATTCATGCCATATGAATGAAGTTTGTTAATAAATAAAAATTCCATACCATCAGGTGCGTATCCAAGAATTTGAAAACCGGGGAGCCCGACCTAATTTTAGGCCTGATCTGAAAATTTCCGACCCTAAACTTGACTTTCTGAGCACTTTTGTAACCATGAACATGATAGGTATCAAAATAATTTATTTTATTTCAGCATTTTCCAACAGAAATTATTAATAAACATAATCTACAACATAAAAAGATAGTGATACATTTCTTTTTACAAAAATAAATACAAATAATAATTCATTGGCAAAAATGTATATAGATTTTAGTTTGCAATATTATAAGTTGTACATTATTGAGTAAAAAAAAATGCTGGAGACCGCTACCATAAGCAGTGCTTGACTAGGGTAGCGGCCTCAAACGTAATAACGAAATAATGAAAAAAAAAAAACGAAGTCAAATGATGCGAGTGTGTAATTAAGGCGAGTGTGAAGCGCGAGCTGAAAATTTTTGATATTCTGACCTAAAATTTGAACTGTCGCACATTTGGTAATTATGAACAGAATGGGTTAAAAAATATGCATCATTTTGATACGAGCGCCAACCTCATGGGTACCCCGGTCAAACATCAAATTGGAGCCCCAATGGTCGAATAAGTAAAACATCGATTCGGAACCCCTAAGTCGACCATCAACTTGCCCCCCAGTTTGAACAGCGATTCAGAGCACCCTTCCTCTTTTTTTCTTGTCTCTCTCTTTCCCCTTTTTGCTCTTTCTTTTCATCTTTCCCTACTTTTTCTCCCCCTATATATTAGTAATTTCAATAGAAAAGCATATTTCCTAAAAGTATCTGGTCAGTAAGACTGTAGTTAGATAGGAAACTTTTTGTCTACAATCTACAAGAAAAATCCAGTGAAACGTATGCCTGACATTATGTAATCTCTCGGCACCAACCACAACCACACAAATGCCTTATTTGCCAACTCTGAATTAGACTGGACAAAATAACATTCAGGTGTCCACAGCAATCATCAATGGCAATAAGATCACATTTTACCTCCTACATCCATATGCTGCTTTAGCACAGAGAAAGATAATGGTCGTAATTAGCATGATAGGGGCACACTGCGACCCTCCGTACCCCCTTTCCCCGGAAACTTTCGACACTTTTTTTCGAATCAAAGTGAGTGTGACCTCAAAGTGTGCATCAAGTCCTTCAATTCATTTTTTTTTTAATTTCTTCATTTTCTTACTCGTCCACTGCCCCCCCCCCCCCTCTCGACCCACTAGTCCAATGTGGCCACTATTATAGAGGGAAACTACCTCTCTAAATGTCTTGAACGAAACTTCAAGAATGCTAACGAGATACTCGCCTGTCAGTGACCGCTTCATCAAAACCAAGGAGAGTAGTCAGAAAAATGTTGATGAAACTTTCTCTCTGACGCCGAACTTCAAGACGTCAAGGCGCTGTCGCGACGTCGTGTTTCAGGATGAACGTCAAGGCGATGTCACGACGTCGTATTTCAAGAAAAAGGTCAAGGCGCTGTCATGACGTCGTGTTTCAAGATGAACGCCAGGGCGCTGTCACCACGTCGCGTTTCATCAAGAACGTCAAGTCGCCGTCAAACAGCAGTGCTGCTGTGATAACTTTGAAACAAAGTGAAACTCGCCTCATAAAGTGGCAACCGGCTCCAGGTGACAACCCTTTTCAGTGAAATAATATCCATGAATATTCAAGCAAACAATTATTAAGTACTAGTCTTGAAATTCGGTATCAGAGAGTGACTCTATCAATCGATTGAGTGGTCGTAATAAATAGTAAGGTGTTAGCGAGTCCCGGGTAGCGAGTGCAAATCTAAACAGAAGTGTTCAAAAATATACATTGGGGAATTCCACATCTTGTCGAATCCCCCAAACTTGAACTGGGCCAATGACACAAGATAATGATCATATTATGTATACAGTAAATGTTTATAAAGGGCTTGCCAGTCTAAAGTCGGGGTAATAATATTTTTGTCTTTCGGAAGCGCACGGAAACGTTAGATTGTTTGTAGATTTTTAGATTGTATATATTTTAGTTATATTGCTCTATAAATATCTAAATATTATTATTATTGTTAGGCCTGTAATAATTACTTTTATTGTTATCATCATCATCTACATCATTATTATTATTACTATTACTATTATTAGGCCAGCAGGACCATGATTGATGCTGCTGAGTAGGACCATCCTCCCGCAATTCACATATTTCATTCTATATGTATTGTTATTTTTTTAACGGAAATAAATTCAATTCAATTACAATTATCATCATCATCATTATTGTTATCTAGGGGCCATTCTCATGGGAGCAAAAATGAAAGTGAGGAAGACTCGGAGAAAAGGTGGAATAGGGAAAAAGGAAGTAGAAAAGAAAACTTATATCAATACTCTAGGTCATCATGGTCATAGGGTGATTCATTATTTTGAAGGTGATGTCGGTGAATTCATTCAATTACATGATGTTGGTTCTAGTGAATTGTTTGATAATTATCTTCCGCGGAAAATTATTTCGACTGACAAATAATGAAATACAATGACAAAGACCGGTACGTCGCGTTATATTGAATGATCATACCATGAATGTAAAATACAGGGTTACACTTTGTAATTCCGAAGGTTTTTTATTACGAAGGTTCGTAATTCCGAAACACGTAAATTGCCTAAACCTCGATGTTCGTTAATCCGAAAACGAAAAAGGGTTCGTTAATCCGAACATTTGTGGCGTAATTCCGAAGGTTCATTAATCCGAAAAGGAAATGAGGTTCGTAATTCCGAAGGTTCGTTAATCCGAAAACGAAATGAGGTTCGTAATTCCGAAGGTTCGTTTGTCCGAAAACGAAATGAACAACGAACGTCATTTCGTTTTCAGATAAACGAACCTTCGGAACAACGAACCTTATTTCGCTTTCGGATCAACGAACCTTCGGAACAACGAACCCTATTTCGCTTCCGGATCAACGAACCTTCGGAATATCCGAACCTTCGGAATTACGAATGTATACGGAAATACAGTGCGTATCAAAAAAAAAAAGTTTACACTTTGAAAAAGCCCTGGGAATTAAAAAAAATACACCATGTGGGTAATCTTTGTCACATGTAATCTTGGGTTTGGGTCTCATCTATCAAATGAAAGTAAACATTATGACAGAATGTTACCCTTGAGTGAGCACTATCCATATTTGTAACGCTCGCAGAAATATGTTTGCTTAGAAATGCTCGTTTTCACTCTGTGTCGAGGGGAAAGGGGCTAAATCAAACTTATCCTGTCAAACATTTCCCATACATTTCCCTTGCACTTTTAGTCAATTGAAATAAAACGGATACATTCAAGCATTTTGTAACAATTTTGCCACTCAAATCGAAATTTCAACACTTAGTAAGCACAACCTTTACCCTTTTTGTGCCAGCTTGATTCGAAGACAAAACTGAATCTGAACAAAAGTTTATATTAGACATCTCCAGCATTTTTTCACTAAGTTTTTATCATTTAAAGTGGGTTTACATTTCATTTTTAAATCAATACTTGTTTCTCCACACTTTTCCCAAGCTTGACAATGATTAACAAAATAAAAATCAAGCCTAAGCCATTTCATGTACATCACAGCTCAGTGTAAAGCAAATATAATTATGATGGCCTCGGTGTGTGGGGAAGTGGATGTGACGCAATGCACTCTTCGAAGTGTTTTGGGCAAGGAAACAAGTTTAAAAAGGTAAAAGATATCTTCGAATCAATTTTACTAGCTAAAATCCACGTGTTCTTTTTGATTACGATCTACTTTTATCCGCATAACTATTTCAAAGTTCTGCGCAAATGATTTTACACTAACTTTTCAAAAGTAAGTGGTGCTCACTCAAGCGGAAATAATTTTCGATATTTATATCGTCATTTGCTTAAATGGACCTGTACCAATGTTAAAATGTGGAAAAATCTTCAGCCGGATATTTCAAATGTACAGTGCGCATCAAAAAAAAGTTTACACTTTGAAAAAGTCCTGGGAATTAAATAATATACAACATGTGGGTAATTTTTTCACATACAATCTTGGGTTTGGGTCTCATCTATCCAATGAAAGTGGAAGTTTTTACAGAATGTTACACTTGAGTGAGCACTGTCCGTTTTTGTAAAGCTCGCAGAAATCTGTTTGCCCAGAAATGCTCGTTTTCACTCTGTGTCAAGGGGAAGGGCGAAATCAAACTTACCCAGAACAACATTTCTCATACATTTCCCTTTAGTAGACTTGTTAACTGCAAAAAAGGGGTGAACGCTGCATTTTTTATTACAAATGTTCCACTTGGCACTTCTCCTCAATCTATTCCAAGATATCAATACAAACAAAAGTAATCTTTTAAGAGTTCTAAAGACAAACTATTTTTTAATACATAAAACCAAAAGAGAAAGGGTATCCCAGGCATGCTCCTGTTGGGTTATAGCCTTTACTGTGCTAGATCATTATTACAAACTGCAGAACAATAATAATAATAACAACAATAATAATAAGAATAATAATGATAATAATAATAATAATAATATAGATAAATATGAAATATATATACAAAAGTTGCTTTATTATACCAAAAACGCAATTTGCCTTGCCGGTGGCTTTACAACACGATAATTTTTCAATTTAGTGTTGAAATACAGAGAGGGGATGGGGTAAATTAGGAGGGCTCCCGTGGACGTAGGTTTAAATAAAAAATAACAAAAAAATATATCTTCAGGAAACATGTTAACTGATTTCTCATACATCTGTCTTTTCCAAGTCGATGATACAAGTCAAACTGGTTTTGTAAAGTAGCGGGAATGCCGGGGGGGATGCAGTTTTGCCACTTCGGGGTCTCCAAAAGATATTTTAACAAAGTTAAAATATGGATTGAGGTGGGGTACATTCGACATGATTCATGTGCCAGAGCTTCATTAAAGCAGTAACCTGCAAATCAATGTCTCCTGTAAATTTTCCAAGAGAAACATATTAGAAACAAATAAACAAAATTAATAGTGTTTTACCGATACCGAAATGCACTTTGCCCGTATATACCATATACGGTGTAGCAGATACACCAAAAAAAGCGATACGAGAAGCCGATGGAAGCTATTGTGTTGAGATTGTGTTATCTCGAATGACATATACAATTGATCGCTTTATTGTCCGATTCGTGAGTGTGACTGTGACATAGAGGTTGTTTTGGTCTCGTTTTAGCGCAATATCACGTCATACATTTTGACATATTTGCCCTCTTTCTAAGCAAATTAAGACACTAATACTGTCATGAAGCATATCGATGTTTTCGCTAATATATTCTCTTTCATGTAGAATGGTGACATTGTGTATTATTTGCTGTTATTTATAAAATAGTTTAGGATTCATGAAAAAAATACTCTGTTTTAAATTGTAATTTGCATAATTTATGTAAATTAGGTAATAATAAACAAGGATATCCCAATCTTTTTACGTCAATTTTCTTCCCTGTCTTACCCTTAGTCTTTATTTCCAATCTTAGGGCAGTTCTGGTTAAATATATATTCTTAAACACTTGTTTTCACTATATCACCTAATATGCAAATTTATGCAAATTACTTGCTTATTTGCATAGATACAGCGTGTCTCTTTGGATGAATCTTTTTCTTTTGACTCAAGGAACATTTGTGCCAAGTAGGACATTTGTACTAAAAAATGCAGCGTTCAACCTCTTAACAAGTCTACTACTTGCAAGTTTAGTCAACTGAAATAAAACGGATACATTCAAGCATTTTGTAACAATTTTGCCACCCAAATTGAAATTTCAACACTTATAGCAAGCACAACCTTCACCCTTTTTGTGCCAGCTGGATCTGAGGACATAACTGAATCTGAACAAAAAGTTTATATCAGACATCTCCAGCATTTTTCATTGTTTTTATCACTTAAAGTGGTTTTACATTTAATTTTTCATTTGATACTTGTTTCTCTACACTTTTTCCAAGCTTGACAATGATTAACAAAATGAAAATCAAGCCTAAGCCATTTCATGTAAATCACAGCTCAGTGTAAAGCAAATATCGTCACGATGGCCTCGTTGTGTGTGTGGGGTGGGGTGGGGCGCAATGCACTCTTTGAAGTGTTTTGGGAAAGGAAACAAGTTAAAAAAGGTTAAAATTATCTTCAAATCAATTTTACTAGCTAAATTCCATGTTTTCTTCATGATTATGGTCTACTTTTATTCGCATAACTATTTCAAAGTTCTGCGCAATTCATTTTCCACTAACTTTTCAAAAGTAAGTGGTGCTCACTGCTTAAATGGATCTGTACCAATGCTAAAATGTGGAAAAATTTTCAGGAAATTACAAATGTATGATTTTACAGGAATTTTTCTAAGTGTAAACTTTTTTTTGATACGCACTGTATAATTTTACAGGATTTTTTCTAAGTGTAAACTTTTTTTGATACGCACTGTATGACAATACTACCATGAAATACATCGGTAAAGTGTGTATAACCAGGTAAATAAATGAAGTGATTAGCCTATAATCTATATTATTTTACATAAGAAAAATGAAGTGATATTCAAAAGGGTTGTAGATTAAATGGGACAAACATCATGCACTTGGATGTGGGGAGGGGTAAATCTGAGAAAAGTTATTTGTACTTTTTCAAGATCTACCCCTCTGGGATTTACGTCCATGGGGTTTTCCCCGTTTATCTTGCCACACTTTTACTCCCGTTTATTTTTCCACCCTTTTGAATTAATTGATTTATTCACCACTGGTGGGATGGAACACCCTATTAAAAAAAGTTGTTTTTCGTCGAGGTCCTTTTATGTCATGTGTTAAAAACATACATAAACATTTCATTCTTATTCATCTTGAACCTCCACCCATCTGTTTTAAAGTCCTGGAAAAAGAATGTTTTTATTTTAATAACAATATACACAAATTGCGAGGAAAACAAACTAATTGATGGCATACTATAATCATTGTGATCAAACTTTTCATTTTTTCATCATCATTATTATAATTTTTCTACCCTAAATTATTGGGGGGATGATAATACAGGCCATCCCCCTGCCCACTTGAAATATTGGGGGGGGGGGGATATATCCCCCACCCCCCCCTCCGTGATCGACACCCATGCCTGAAATGCAACCCTTTTTGCCGAATACGTCGACGCCGCCTGAGTTAATGCATGAAATGGGACCCTTTTGGACGCTTTTTCTGGACGCAGAAGCGTAGCAGGACATGTGGAGAGTGCCCCCCCCCCCCCCACCGTTTGCGGCAATCCCTGTGATCGGAGTAAAGTCCAATTCGTTTTCAAGTCGCAGCCAGTGATGACGTCATAGCGATTTGGAATTTAATTTGTCTTTTTCATTCAAGGAGGCTCGAAATAGACTGAATTTCGATTTCAGCACTCCTACCCTGGTATTCTGAACCCTGATCCATAAGATTTTATTAATTGGAATGTCCATAATCAAATGTAATCACAATTTCTTTGAAATTCGGATGGCAACGTTATTTCGTTTTTGTGTATTTTGTATGGGCTGCCCCCACTTTTGAAACCATTCTGTTTATTTTATCTTATTTATTAATTTGTTAATCTATTCATTTATTTACTTATCTATTTATTTATTCATTCAATCATTAATTCATTCATGTGTTTATTTATTTATTTAATAATATATATATTGTAAAGAAATGGATGAAGAGAACAATGGTAGGCGTAGCTTAAATCAAGGTTCCCCAGAGCTATCTACCCTTTGGAAAAATTGGTGATGCCGAAAAAATGTCTCTGCCGGGAATACCCGGGCCCCCAGCTTTGAACGCCGGTGCCTTAACCACTAGACCACAGAGATTGGTTAATGGTTAGGGCGAGCCAGATCCGATTCACCGTCAGATAGACCGATTTTCGACAATATTTATATATATATATATATATATATATATATATATATATATATATATATATATATATATATATATATATATATATATGTATTTATTCATTTATTTATGCATTTATGCATTTTATATTAATTTATACATGTATATATATTTATATTTTTTTGGGGGGTGGGTCCTTCTCATTTTCATACGGCATAAATATTACAATGACTGGTATGATAATAGTAGGCCTATACATCATTTTTTATTTTACTTTTCAATCATAATTCTTTAAGCACAATATCACTTTGCAAATGATTTCCCATCGTTTCTAGGCCTTAAAGGAGAAAAATCCAAATACATACAGTGTATACCGAGAACTCACAATAACGCATGGAGGTATTTTTTAAACAGCGACCTCTTTTGTCTGACGAAACGTTCCACCATACTCTATATTCTTTTTCTTTTTTTTTAGCTCACCCCTTGAGGAAAAAGGGGGCATGTAATTATAATCAAATGATTTATTGAATTCATCGAATAATGCTCGTTGTGGACAAGGGCGTGGCTGGGGGGGGGGGGGTGCACCCTCCCGCAGAGGAAGAAGAGTTCCGAAACTGACAGGCCGCCGCAAAACCGGGCCGCAAAATTTGTACCACTTCTGCTTTCAACAGCTGATTTTCTAAACTCAGTTCCACCTTTTCAAGATGTGTGTCCCCCATACCACTTTATAGTTCCACCTCCCCAGGATGTGCACCTCTCCATGCTCAAACCAACCTACCGTGGGGGCATGATTGTGAATTGTTTGAACTGCTAGGAGATCCCACTTTTTCCATAGTTTTTGAGATATCCTTATCTTTCTTTTAATTCATTTACAGTGTATCTACTTTTTTTTTTTTTTGGGGGGGGGAGGATATTATCATTTCAGAACACATTTCAATGTTACAGCACAAATGGTGGTGGGGGGCACACATATCGGAAATTCAAATGAGGTTAGGACATCCAACATCATCATCCTTGGATTAAAACTTAGGCCTGTAATGTTCTGGAAACGAGGGCCCGATCTAGTCGGAATTTCAACCAGTCAGAATGGCGCATTTCTGACTTACGCTGTGATTTTCTGAGATTTTGCATCCCCGTTTAAAACAATGAATTGATTAGCATTGCGACGAGCCCGACGCTCTATACGTTTTATTACTTTTATAATTATTATCGTCAGAGGTGTTATAAACCAGCATAATTTCATAGGTCCAGTTATTATGATTACAATGGAATTCGACTTTTATTCGCGTAAGTAGTAGATCATTAGTACAAAATATATAATGAATTTATATTGTATACAGCTCTTGAATATTACGGCGTCATGATTATCTGCCTAGGCTGAAAATGTCGTCAAGAAAGACGGAGGGGGTGGATATCATTGACGAGAGTGCACTAAATCTTGTTGAGAAACCAAAGATAAAGAACGGTGTCTTACAGAGGAGAAATTAGTATATATCTCTATGCATTAGTATTACGATCGTTTCGCCCGGAAATGAAAGACGACAGGTCACACAAAAGCGATCGAGTTCTTCCAGGGGCCAGGGGATTAACGTTTGCCGTTCGGGCGACTTTCATTTCTTCAACGACTTATCTTCGACTAGAAAATCATATTACAATTGTAATCCAAAGTGATGTACAATGGAATTATTTCCATTAATCATGATATTTTCATTAAATATAATTGATTGCAATGCGTTAAGCGTTTGCTTTATTATTTTTGATAAAAGCCGATGTTTTGACCAGTCCGAAATTTTAATCTCCGTTCGCGCGACCTGTACGATGACGTAAGAAGGAAGCCGCTGCCATGGCAGTCTTCGCAGGGGGTCCTGTGCTGGAAAAGTTGTGAAGTGGTGCTGTATGACTGACGTACTTCCGCAACTGAAATTAGGGCCTAAGTCCGGGTATAAGAGAACACCAAAATCAGGTTACATTCTGTGAGAGGAAGTTATTCCGACCAATCTTCAACATCGTGTTTCAAATTCAGACATTTTCTTCTTTTTACTTCGAAAAACAGTACCTAAACTAACGTGGAATATTTATCCGCCGAATGTAATGCGGTCGAGGTTAGGCGATTGACTAAACAAGCAAGATGGCGGACGCAAATTTAGGAAACAGCCTAACTTCCATGGAATGGCTGGGTCAGCTGAATATACCAACAGCTTTGAATGGTAATTCTCCAAATAATAAGAATGGACCTGGATCAAACAATTCATTAGACCCTTCAAAAGGGACGATTCCGATGCGAAAATCACCAAGTTCACCGCTGGATACGACAGCGACATGGGACGAACAGCAGCCGGTGAAGGACGGGAAGCCCCCGTACAGCTACGCGAACCTAATCACGTTCGCGATCAATAGTTCCCCGAAGAAGAAAATGACTCTTAGTGAGATTTATCAATGGATTTGTGAGAATTTTCCGTACTACAGAGATGCAGGAAATGGATGGAAGGTTTGTATTATTCCTGCCATCAGTTCGGACAGTAGACTAGTCATGCTGGTTAAGAATTATAGTTGCCTAAAGCTAAAGTACGAGACCCATTTGCAATCACACACAGTCACTTTACACAACAACAGACGGTACTCAGTCACACAATCCTGTCACAGTCACTTCAGTACACCACAGCCCAGGCCCCGGGGGGATACCAAAAAAGTAGTGATGTACGTTAGGTATGAGCTGCGGTTGAGACAAAAGACGGGGGACTCGTCTTGGTTGGAGTGGGCTTATTGTTAAAAGCAGGGTCCTCGGATCGCGGAACGGGCTTCGGAACTACAATGACAATACAAATGTTTGTGAAAACGGGGGTTCTTAGAACGGGTCACCTGCGTGTCAGTGCGTATGCATCCCAACGGAACGGGCATACGTGCATGCAGCTAGCCCGGTGGCGCCAGGTGCGCTTGCGCAGAGGCGATGGTCGGAGAGCCAGGGTTGGCACGTTTAAATGGGGTGTTTTAAAACGCGTTTGAAAACACCCGTTTTTTTTTTTACAAAAAACATGTTTTAAAACACCTCATACAGTGTAGACTTGTGTGTTATAAATATACATGGTCGTGAAATGATTTTAGATTATAGCCCCCCTGTTTTCCGGACTAAAAGTGGGAAAAGTGGGCCTTGGTCTGGATATTTGGCTAATACAAAATAGTAAAAATGACACTCCTGTATCTGACTTGGGAACTAGCACAAATTACCAGTATAGTATAGTATGTAAATACATGTATGTATATGGCACGGGTCGTGCGCCTGCAGGTGTACGGCCCTACAAGTGTCTATTCACTCAAAATCCAACTTGACTATAGCAGTGGGTAAATAAAGCTTAGACTTAGTTTAGGCTTCCTAGCATGGAGGCATGCATGTTGGGCAATATCGTACTTTCGTACAAGAAAAACTTCTTCAGTTGATTTGATTGGTGGTAAGTCATATTTGACTATTGCCATTACTGATTTTTTTAATTTGCCTTGGATAGGTGGATTACAAGGGAAATTTCTCCACAGCATACAGTGTTTTCCCACTCCTGCATATCGAGTCATGCATTTTATATTTCATTTTGGGCAGCTGCCCGTTTATGACGTCACAAATCCAAAATTTAGAATCCCAAATTAATCTTCAACATATTTTCCTGAAACCTTCGCCAATATTTTTTCATATTTTTCCTGAGATTTTACAACAAATTTTTCTTCAGGGTGAACTTCCCTTAAATGCTATTTTTAGTACAAGAAATGACAATTTTTGTACTAGACGGATGTTTTTGGATTTTTGTGAGGGGGGGGGGGGGGTGTTAGGAGGCACAAGCAATTACTACTACACCTTGTTCCAATGTGTAATCTTAAGAGGTTTAATAGATAAGTTGAAGAATCGTCTATGAATTTGTTCCAATATGTAATCTTAAATTCTGTCTACAAGTTAATGTGGCCAAATCTAATTGAGGCATTAAAAAGTCTAAGGACACATTTTGGATAAGAAAAAACACAACGAAATTTATAAAATGATTGAAAATTAAGAAATGATAAATAAGGGACAGTGAGCTCCAAATTCATAGACAATTCTTCAACTTATCTATTAAACCTCTTTTTGATTTGGAAATATAACTCGTGTAATATCTGAATGTTTATTTTTTAATTTTTAAGTCATACTTTAAGTCATACTTAAATATTGTTTCTCTCTCTATTTTGTTGACAGAACTCTATCAGGCATAATCTTTCATTAAACAAATGTTTCATGAAGGTACCAAGGTCAAAAGACGATCCAGGAAAGGTGAGCATTTTTCAACTTGATCTCTTCCCCCCCCTTTTTTTTATTTTCCCTGAAAAAATGTAAGATAGAGATGTTTGCATGGAAAAGCCAGAGAATCAGAATTAGAAAGAAATTTTGTTTTGGGGGACTGAAAATCTGAAATGTTATAAAAAAAAGTATGATGGCAAGAAGAAGAGGTCAAAGTTTGAAGTACAATGATGTGTGTGGCAGTGTACTTAAAATCCATGGTTATAAAAGTAACTTTTATATTTCTCTCTGGATTTTTTTTGTTGTGTGTGTGTTTCTGCCTTGTGTCCCTCTTATTTTCTTTGCCACTTTTCTGAAGTTGAGAATTATTTTATGGTGGCAGTGAAAGTTTTGGTAAAACAGTAAAACCTTTTGTTATGTCTTCATTATGTTTTGATGTGTTGAATCAACACATGTATGTGTATCGCATAGAGGCATATTCAGTGTAGGCCCACCAAGGACAATGTGCAGGTATCAACAGGGACTTAGTTTTAAGGTGAGTGAGAGTGATCACTCGCTCCTGCTCACCTTAATCCATTTCTGGTGTAGAGCGATTTATCGCTCACCTCAGTGAATTTGATTTTTTTTGTGACATGAAATGATAAATGAAAAACAAGAAATCAGGCAACATTATACACATGTACACATTACATGTATTTCCATGTACAATCTCTATTTCACAAAGATTTAAGTATGACTTCGGTCGCACTTAAATGTCGACGCGTACATGACATGCAACGCGCAATCTTATTGATCAATACGCAGTAGTGCGTGTCCTCTTGGCATGATCTGACCAATGCTGTCATGCCTTTCATACTGCGCGCAACTAGACATTTAAGTGCGACTCTAAGTCATACTTAAAGTCTTTGTGAAACACCCCCCTGAATGTAGAACAAGTGTGTCAGTCATTGCTCAAACTGTTGGATCCAACGTTGAAAACCTCATTCTACTGTACCAGTATATTTTTGTGTCGACGGTGCAGAGCAGGTTCTCATATCATGATTGGTCGGTAAAATGGTTCCATGACATTTGCTCCGGCGACAATTGCTCCGCTCTAAATCCCACACACTAATCGAATGACCAACTTCAACCCTGGGTTTAACACTATACCCTACCCTAAACCTAACACAAAACCCTATTGCAACCCTAACCCTACATCTTCGACGAAATAAGCCCAGAGCAATTGTTGCAGGAGCAAATGTTGTGTCACCAGAAATAGGGTTATGGACTATGGTTGAATTTGCTGTACATCATGAAAGAAAAACAACTCTAGAGTGTTGTTGGATATTCTAAAAGAAGGATGACAAAAGGATGGAAAATTGAAACAAGAAGAAGGGGAGGAGTAGTTGAAGGGGAAGAAGGAGGAGAACACGTAAAAGGAAGGGGAATAGAAAGCAGAGGAAGCAGAATAGATATCAAAAGAAGGGTAAAGATAAAGGAGGAAGAGGAACAAAGGAAGAAAAGAAAATCTTTTAAGACATCTAAACTAAATCTACAAATACATGGGCCTGTATTCTGAACATACCACGGTTAATAAACTCTGCTCAAATTATGGGAAGCCAAAGATATCTGAAGTTTATGTACATGTACAGTGTTTTTTGTTACGTTTAGCCTACTTTGCTCTTTTCCCTTTTTTTGAGTAATTTGTCAATTTCAAATGAGCTGATAAATTTAACCTTTAGGCCCACTGTTTATAGAGATTAGTGTCACAGATGGCTATCCATACTTGTAATTAAAGGTCAAGTCCACCTCAGAAAAATGTTGATTTGAATCAATAGAGAAAAATCAGACATGCACAATGCTGAAAATTTCATCAAAATCGGATGTAAAATAAGAAAGTTATGACATTTCAAAATTTCGCTTATTTTCAACAAAATAGTTATGTGAACGAGCCAGTTACATCCAAATGAGAGAGTCGATGATGTCACTCACTATTTCTTTTGTTTTTTATTGTTTGAATTATACAATATTTCAATTTTTACGAATTTGACGATTGGGACCTCCTTGCCTGAAGCACAAAATGTTAAAATAATGGAATTCCATGTGTTCAGGGAGGAATGAAACTTCATTTCACATGATAATGACGAGAAAATAAAAATATTTCATATAATAAAATACAAAAGAAATAGTGAGTGAGTGATGTCATCAACTCTCTCATTTGGATGTAACTGGCTCGTTCATATAACTATTTTGTTGAAAATAAGCGAAACTTTAAAATGCCATAACTTTTCAGTGTTATGCTTCTTGAATTTTTCTCTTTTTATTCAAATCAAGTTTTTGTTGGGGTGGACTTGTCCTTTAAACCACAATTTTAGACCATGGTACATAAATTGAACCCTACAGTTCAGAATACTGTCTATTGTGCTGATGTTGTGCAATATTCATGTAACTGTTTACCAAACACATATCTGTTTTTGTGTACAAAACTAGAATAATATACAACTGTGTATTTGTTTCTCATCTAAAGCTTTCATTTCTATAGCATTACAAAATGACAATAATATGAATGAAATTGATTTTTTTTTTAAAATATACTGAATGGAAATTGACATTTGAGGCATTTCCTTGGCTCATCTGTTATTAGATCAGGCAAGTCATTAAATAATTGAATATATGGCGTCATGGCCTGCTAAGCTACATGTATGTAAATAACAAAGTGTCCTTTACAAGAATAAACTACAGTGATATTTTTAGATTTTGTGTTCTATTTGCTAAACATTTGTGGCCATTTGGCAAGGCTAGTTGTGTTGACATTTATTTCTGCTATCATATACTCCATGTTTACCTAGCTTGGACAGCCTTGTGTACTCCCTCTATTATGCTTTTCACACTGCATTTCCTTAACCCATACTATACATAACCCTGGAATATCCTTAACCCTATAATATTTGCTTTGCCGGGGTTAATGCCTTAAACCCGGACTATCGCACAGCTAATGAATATTGATGATTTTGCCACACATACATGTAGCGTGATTAACATGTAATTTTGACTTCTGTGATTGGCTAATGATTAGCGTCACTTTTCCTTTATAGCCCGGTTTCGTTTCACACTGCCTCTCTTGGCACCGCAATAGTGGTGCTAGCACTACAATAAGCCGGCTAACCCTGCTTTTTTGCAGGGCCAGATACTATATGTATTTACCATGCTAGCCCACTCTGATAAAATGTAGTGTGAAACCGAAGTGGGTTAAGGAAAATATCTTCAGTGTGAAAAGCATACATGTATATGTATACATGTATTCAGCTGCATAAATGATAACCCAGAACCTTACCGTGTAATTGACCATACCTGACTAGCATTAAGTATGGTCAAAATAATTCTCCGAATAAATAGTTAAAACAGAAATCAAGCACTTACCACGATTATGTGGATGAAGGTCTAACGAGTGGCAGTTTCCTGACATCTCGATCGGCCATTTTTGTTATGAATCGTAACAAAATGGCCGATCGAGACTGGGGTAGGAGAGAATTTTTCGTTTTTTTGAGGTTCCAGTTTGTGCCCAGATGTCAGGAAACTTCCACTCGTTAGACCTTCATCCATATAATCGTGGTAAGTGCTTGATTTCTGTTTTAACTATTTATTCGGAGAATTATTTTGACCATACTTCACGCTAGTCAGGTGAGTATGGTCAATTACACGGTAAGGTCCTGGGCTCCCGCCCACGTAGCGGGCGGAAGTTCCCCGTGTTACATAAATGAGTGATACGCAAAAACATTGAACATTAGCAAAGCCTTAAAAGTCCAAGTTGGAATGAAATACAAATTTACATAGATGATTGTATTATGAAAAGACATCAAACCTCCTAATGAGTCCCCAAACAGATATGAGGATTAATTGAATGACTGTTTTCCAAGGAACCTCTACCCATTTTTTGTTTTTCCCAGACAATACTTTTTTTTGATAATTCAAATGTTGTTTACACCATTTCTAAAGAACAATAAAAAAAGTTCAAGAAAACCAAAACGAAGTTTAATAGAAGGTGCCCATTCATTGTAAACAAAATATCATTATTCCCAGATAATACCTTCTTTTTTATAATTCAAATGTTTTAACACCATTTCTAAAGAACAATTAAAAAAAGCAAAGTTCAAGAAAACCAAAACGAAGAAAAAAAATCATTATTATTTATAATTCAAATGTTGTTTACACCACATTTCTAAAGTTCTGACAAAAAAAAGTTCAAGAAAACCAAAACGAAGTTTGAAAGAAAGTGCCCATTCATTGTAAACAAATATTCATTATTCCAAGACAATACATACAAATAATTCATTGTTTTTCACACCATTTCTAAAGAACAAAAAAAAAAGAAACTTCTAGAAAACCAAAACAAAGTTTAATAGAAGAATCAACTATTTCCATCTGAAACCTAAGTTGACTTTAATCCTTGTGTAAATTTTGAAAAAGGTAGATGCAAAGTAGACAGAAAGTATTGTCTCTTTTTTCTTTCAAAATCGCTGAAAGAGCAATGAATTCAAAATTCTGATGAGTTCCAGAATAAATCCCAAGTGACAGTGGAATGTCAAGTTGATTCTGTGATGAAATCGAATTGATTGGGTGTATCAAATTATGGTTACTGAGGGCAGGTAAATATGCACACGTACAAAAAGTAGTCTGTGTTTGGCTCATACACTTGGGCCAATACTAGTTGGTCTAATCCATATCACTCATCCATTGGTACTTTACAAAATTTTTAATTAAAAGTTGAGAATATCTACTGCACATATATAATGTACAGCATCATTTCCATGCCCTTTTTTGCCTAAAACAAAAAAGGCCCTTCAAAGTTTAAATGTGTACAGGAACATCTAATATGTAGGGAGGGAACGAATTGGAAATTGTGTGCAGTTGGAAAGGCTATGGTACATGCAGGAACTTCCCTGGTACATGTGTGACAATTAGAGTGTGAATGGTTATTTGACAGAGACTTCATACTGTACATTGTACATAAAGGTAGTTGCAGACCAAATAATGTTGGATGAGACCAAATGGGTAGCTTATGGGGGGGGGGCAGTCAAATGTATTACTGTACACATGTACACATGCATGACCAAATTTTTTCCAAATAACCCCTTATTAAAGGTCAAGTCCACCTCAGAAAAATGTTGATTTAAATCAATAGAGAAAAGTCAGAAAAGCACAATGCTGAAAATTTCATCAAATCGGATGTAAAATATTAAAGAAAGTTATGACATTTCAAAGTTTCGCTTATTTTTAACAAAATAGTTATATGAACGAGCCAGTTACATCCAAATGAGAGAGTCGATGATGTCACTCACTATTTCTTTCGTTTCTTATTGTTTGAATTATACAATATTACATTTTTTACGAATTTGATGATTAGGACCTCCTTGCCTGAAGCACAAAATGTTAAAATAATGGAATTCCATGTGTTCAGGGAGGAATGAAACTTCATTTCACATGACAATGATGAGAAAATAAAAATATTTCATATAATAAAATACAAAAGAAATAGTGAGTGATGTCATCAGTTCCTCATTTGCATACCGACCGAGATGTGCATATAACTGTTTTGTGAAATGAAGCGAAACTTTAAAATGCCGTAACTTTCTTATTTCACATCCGATTTTGATGAAATTTTCAGTGTTATGCTTGTTGAATTTTTCTCTTCTTATTCAAATCAAGTCTTTGTTGGGGTGGACTTGTCCTTTAAACAAGTTTTTTGTGGGCTTTATTTACACAACTTGGCCCCTAAACAAGTTGTCGCCAGAATATGACCTGGGGGGGGGGGGAAAGCTTGGGGAAAAAACATTCCCTAAACAAGTTTAGCTAGGCTTAAAAAAAGCTTTGGAAAAAATACCCTAAATAAGTTTGACCCCATGATTGACCATTGACAAGTCATCCAAAACCACCCTTTTTCTTGAAAATCATTGTTTTTTATACCCTTAACGAGTGCACAAGCGGCCCGCGTTCAAACAGAAAACCACCCCTTTAAACATGTTTTTTGTGTCACGCATATATATTTGACTCCCCCGTGCTAATGCCAGCTATAGACTATCCTACCATTTTATTGACCATGTTTAGGATCTGTTCAATTTGATAAGACAATGATGTCCATTCTGAACAAATAGAGGAGTGAGTAGTGTAATCAGAGTTTCAATGAGACATGTGATAAAATGTCTCATAATACTGCTGTTTTATTCATTTGTCTTCGTTATCAAGTCTTTTGTGTGGGTGTTCGATACAATTGTTGATTGCTGAGAAAATAGTTGTATAAAGGTGACAAATAACATTGGGTTTATTTTCTGACTTAAAAAAAAATGTCATTAGTGTTTTTAATTTGAGAGACAGCCATTTGCAGAAGTTCATCAAAAGTGTTGTACAGTTGTACAAATTTTATGGACAGATCTACATGCAGGAATGATACAACTAGAAACATGGAAGAAAACCTAAAAAAAAATTGGCAGTACAATAGTCCATGATTATTTACACTGTAAAGTGCGTCCCAGAAAAAACAAAACCGAGATTTTTCGATGATTTATCATAACTTAATCACAAATAAAATAGACAAATGACCTACCAATGTAAAGCTTAGAATCTCCTCTTTCATATGAGATTATTCCTCATTCACGCATGAAACTTGGACATAAGAGTAATCAAGTATCACCGAATATCCTGTGCGCATTTTAAGTCACATGACCAAGGTCAAAGGTCAATGAACTTTGGCCATAATGGGGGTATCTGTTAAATTACCATCATAACTTTGCAAGTTTATTGATCTGACTTTTGAAACTTTGACATAAGATTAATCAAGTATCACTGAATATCATGTGGAAGTTTCAGGTCACATGATCAAGGTCAAAGGTCATGTGAGGTCAATGAATTTGGCCACATTGGGGGTATTTGTTGAATTACCATCCTATCTCTGTATATTGGTCTAGTTCATAAAACATGGAAATAAGAGTAACCAAGTATCACTGAACATCTTTGCAAGTTATTTTTAGTTTTCAAAGTCAGCAATGCTGCGATGTTGAATCGCGTGATGCAGGCGAGATGGCCAGAGGCATTCCACTTGTTAAAAAATCAATTTCACTAGAGATTACTTTAAAATCTACATATATATGGGCGGCCATAAATGCCAAAATTACCGATTTGAGAAATATATATGTACCGTTGAAAATAAACTAAAATGCAGAAATATATCTAAAAATAAAGAAATTTTTAAAATAATTAAGATAACAAAAAATAGAAATTCACAGAATCAAACATTAGTGCAGAAATAAGGACAAACACAAAAACAAGACAATCGCAAAGAATAATAAATGATAAAAAAATACGTAGATAACCATATAATTGAACACAATCACAGAAATATAGGTTCATGCAGGAATAGAGAAAGACTGAGAAATGTAAAGACATTCATAGAATTAAATACAACTTCAGAAATATAGACAACCGCAGAATTGAAGAGAACTACAGGAATAATAGAGACCACAGAAATAAAGACATTTTCAAAAATATAGACAGCCAGAGAATTGTAGACAACCTAATAAATATAGACAATCTCAGAATTTAAGAAAACTTCAGAAACATAAACAACAGAAATATAGACAACCTCAGAACACAAAAACTTCAGAAACATAAACAACAACAGAAATAGAGGCAACCTCAGAAATACAGACAACCGCAAAATTAAACAAAACGACTGAATTATAGTCCATCGCAAATAGCGCTACCTCGTCGAAAATAGAGACTGCAGAAATTCTGGAGAGCACAGAAATTCTGTAGAGCTGAGAAATAAAAGTACAGCACGTCAAACATACTGGAAATGAGAGGGCAATAGAGGGCGTACTACCACCACGCACGTGTATGATGCATGCATGCGACGAGTGCGATCGAGCATGTGCTATGGTTTTCATCGTTACCGGTATTTTGTATTACATTATCCCACTTGTTTTGGGATTTAATTTCAACCTCTATGGTTGATTACGTTTGTTGGGCCTGAACTTGGTAAAGAGGACTTCGTGAAACAGCGGACAAGTAGCTCACTATCTCTGATTCAGTCAAGAAGTTAGACTTATAACGGTGTTGAGAAACGGGCCCCATGATGTCTAATCTACGATGACCGGCGTGAAGTTGGTTGGATATTCGATATTCGATATTCAAACTGTGAAGTTGGTTGGATATTCAGGTTCGATATTCAAACGCGTGTGAAGTTGGACAGATATTCAATATTCGATATTAAAAAATTAGGGGTTTTGAAAGCTAGCTAGGGGGTTTAAAAGGTGGAACACGTCTCGGGCAACCATAAAATAGCTGGCTTGCCCTAATACGAGGATTTTTTAGGGGACAAAAGTCAGTGAATAAAAGGGTTGGAAATTTCTAATTTAATTTATTTTTTCAAGGGGCCCCAGGGATATCCCGACGGCCTAGCCAGGGTAACCACCTCTCCTAACTTGTAGAACTCGATTCGGGTAACAAGATAAACACCTGCTTGACCCGGCGCATGTACATTAAGGGGGCTCAAATTAACAAAATTAAAGGGAATAAAGGGCTATTTAGACCATTTTTTAATTTAAAAAAGTATTTTTTTCAAGGGGCCCCCAGGGATATCCCGACGGCCTAGCCAGGGTAACCACCTATCCTAACTTGTAGAACTCGATTCGGGTAACACGATAAACACCTGCTTGACCCGGCGCATGTACATTAAGGCATTATGAAAAATACGAGACATTTGGCTTCCTCCTGCTCGTACGCACGGGCGTCCGTCGATATAACACATGATATTTTTATTAAAATATGCACCCTTTTTCTTAAAAGTTGATGGAGAGGGGGAAAATTAATCGTATCAAGTCGGGGTATTCAGTAATGAGTACAGGAGAAAGTATATTTCACTGATTTTCATGATTCATTCCATTTGATTAACTCATCTATTCGTGTTTTGGGGCTAATCTTTCCCTTACGCATTGCATTTTGGCAGAAGTTCTATGGAAAATGCACCTTTTTTCACACAAACTTTGAGACACTCTGTATTCATTCCCCCATTGCTCGAGAATGAATGGGCAGTTAACGACGGGGTTAAAGATTTATTGAGGAACGGAATGTATATTTCATGAAAATGAAAGCCATTTCCCCATTGGATGTTATCTTCAATACGTGTTTTTTAGATGAAGTTAGTTGTCGAATAGGCTCTCCTGGCATTTGAGGTCTCTATCGGTGACGTCACTCAGGATCGTCATGCCTGAACCATCGGCCGGGCAGGGGTCGCAATGGTAGTGTGATTTATGCATAATGCACTCGATATATACAATAATCTTGTCCTCCCGTTCAAATGAATGTGAAACTCATATAATTTTCATCAGAGCATTCAACAGGAGTACTGTAGTACACATTTCTTTGTTATAAGTGAATTAAAGTCCCTCCAATGAGTTTGATCACCCCTATTGTGAAAATGTATCACCCCTACGTTGTAACACAGTCAGCTGTTTGCACTCAGGGTCACTCCGTGACCTGTGTGTGCGTTCAAGAGTTGTACACGATTTTCTGTCTCATTTAGGCAGAAATCTTTCATAATGGGCTCAAATTAACAAAATTAAAGGGAATAACGGGCTATTTAGACCATTTTTTAATTAAAAAAAGTATTTTTTTCAAGGGGCCCCCAGGGATATCCCGACGGCCTAGCCAGGGTAACCACCTCTCCTAACTTGTAGAACTCGATTCGGGTAACAAGATAAACACCTGCTTGACCCGGCGCATGTACATTAAGGGGGCTCAAATTAACAAAATTAAAGGGAATAAAGGACTATTTAGACCATTTTTTAATTAAAAAAAGTATTTTTTTCAAGGGGCCCCCAGGGATATCCCGACGGCCTAGCCAGGGTAACCACCTATCCTAACTTGTAGAACTCGATTCGGGTAACAAGATAAACACCTGCTTGACCCGGCGCATGCACATTTAGGGGCAACTCGGTAAAGCATCTCATCAGCAGATTTTATTCATTAATGACACTCAGTCCTAATTCCTCCGCCACTAACATAGTTCCGAAAACCGAGTGATACATGTATTTTGTTTTATTCGCACAAAGTTTGTTGAGTTGTTAACCATATTTTTCTTCTCGAATCAGTCTAATCATTATACATACTTACTTTTTTGTAATCAGATTACAAAGTAAGAAAAATGAGAATGGGTTGGGTCGAATGATTATCTTTAGCCTTTTGTTGTAGATCGGCTGTCTCTGCATGCTCTTGCAGAAAATAGGCATACCGAAAAAATATGGGGCCGTATATCGATACAAAACGTCTTGTTGAAAATATGAGTTTAACGTTCTTCTAATCTTCAAATAATTCTCAGGAAACATTTTCTATGGCACGTGTAGCCTTCAATTCAATTAATCAACAAGGACGGAGTTATACCCCTAAAAAATAATTGTATTATGAATTAACATGTCTCTTTTATACGATATCGCGTGACTAATTATTGATTGATTGATCGGCTAAATTGCCAATGCGACCATCATAATTTGAATTTATATTTAAAATCTTTTTAAAAGGCCAAGATTTTCTAGCTCGCTTCGCTCGCTGGTGACTTATACAAATTTTCCACTTTTGCTATGTTTTGCTGCTTTAATATATTTCGTTTATTATCCGCACTGAACTGCTTTGAACTTAAAGGGATAGTCCGGGGTGAAAATATTTATATTTTGATACATAGAGTGGTATTCACTGAGCAAAATGCCAAAAATTTCATTAAAATCGGAAAACAAATAGTTTTACTAAAGTATTTGTTATTAATTTACCCAAGCCAAATTCTAACAATTGTAAAAGGACATTTTTCTATCGGGGATATCAATTTATAATCGATTGCTCAATAAAATTCATAATGTACCAACTTTAAGTTGCTTTCATACTCTATTATGATTATTTAGATTGAGCATTTGTATTTTTACTTCTTTCTTTTTGTTTTCATAGTTTTAGTAAGTTTTTTTTGAACACTTTTCTGTCAATGTACTTTACTTGGAAATGTTTTTCTTTTAGTATTTTTATTGGTGTATATTACTTTGTTTGGTAAATGTAGGACCCCAAGGAAGAACAGCAGTATTTTGCAAATACAGCTGAATTGGGCGATCCTCCGTTATTGTATCTATATTGTTATGAAATAAAACAAACAAACAAGTTTAAAGTTTAGCAATATTTTGTGAAAACAATCATCATGAATATTTATTAGATGGGCTGTGGATGTTACATCTCAACTTTCATTTTTCTTAACGTGTTAATACATAATTTTTTTCCCCGTTATTTCATACTTGTGTGAATAATGTCTCCCTTATAGTGAAATAAGTTGCAGCAATAAAATAATATCAAATAATCAAATAATAAAAAATGGTCTAAATAGCCCTTTATTCCCTTTAATTTTGTTAATTTGAGCCCCCTTAATGTACATGCGCCGGGTCAAGCAGGTGTTTATCTTGTTACCCGAATCGAGTTCTACAAGTTAGGATAGGTGGTTACCCTGGCTAGGCCGTCGGGATATCCCTTGGGGCCCCTTGAAAAAAAATACTTTTTTAAATTAAAAAATGGTCTAAATAGCCCTTTATTCACTTTAATTTTGTTAATTTGAGCCCCCTTAATGTACATGCGCCGGGTCAAGCAGGTGTTTATCTTGTTACCCGAATCGAGTTCTACAAGTTAGGATAGGTGGTTACCCTGGCTAGGCCGTCGGGATATCCCTGGGGGCCCCTTAAAAAAAAAAATTAAATTAGAAATTTCCAACCCTTTTATTCACTGACTTTTGTCCCCTAAAAAATCCTCGTATTAGGGCAAGCCAGCTATTTTATGGTTGCCCGAGACGTGTTCCACCTTTTAAACCCCCTAGCTAGCTTTCAAAACCCCTAATTTTTTAATATCGAATATTGAATATCTGTCCAACTTCACACGCGTTTGAATATCGAACCTGAATATCCAACCAACTTCACAGTTTGAATATCGAATATCCAACCAACTTCACGCCGGTCATCGTAGATTAGACATCATGGGGCCCGTTTCTCAACACCGTTATAAGTCTAACTTCTTGACTGAATCGGAGATAGTGAGCTACTTGTCCGCTGTTTCACGAAGTCCTCTTTACCAAGTTCAGGCCCAACAAACGTAATCAACCATAGAGGTTGAAATTAAATCCCAAAACAAGTGGGATAATGTAATACAAAATACCGGTAACGATGAAAACCATAGCACATGCTCGATCGCACTCGTCGCATGCATGCATCATACACGTGCGTGGTGGTAGTACGCCCTCTATTGCCCTCTCATTTCCAGTATGTTTGACGTGCTGTACTTTTATTTCTCAGCTCTACAGAATTTCTGTGCTCCAGAATTTCTGCAGTCTCTATTTTCGACGAGGTAGCGCTATTTGCGATGGACTATAATTCAGTCGTTTTGTTTAATTTTGCGGTTGTCTGTATTTCTGAGGTTGCCTCTATTTCTGTTGTTGTTTATGTTTCTGAAGTTTTTGTGTTCTGAGGTTGTCTATATTTCTGTTGTTTATGTTTCTGAAGTTTTCTTAAATTCTGAGATTGTCTATATTTATTAGGTTGTCTACAATTCTCTGGCTGTCTATATTTTTGAAAATGTCTTTATTTCTGTGGTCTCTATTATTCCTGTAGTTCTCTTCAATTCTGCGGTTGTCTATATTTCTGAAGTTGTATTTAATTCTATGAATGTCTTTACATTTCTCAGTCTTTCTCTATTCCTGCATGAACCTATATTTCTGTGATTGTGTTCAATTATATGGTTATCTACGTATTTTTTTATCATTTATTATTCTTTGCGATTGTCTTGTTTTTGTGTTTGTCCTTATTTCTGCACTAATGTTTGATTCTGTGAATTTCTATTTTTTGTTATCTTAATTATTTTAAAAATTTCTTTATTTTTAGATATATTTCTGCATTTTAGTTTATTTTCAACGGTACATATATATTTCTCAAATCGGTAATTTTGGCACTTATGGCCGCCCATACATATAGGCCTATGCCGTAACTTTTAGTATAGGTCCATTCATTGTGTATCTGATTTTGGGATATCTTTATTTTATTTGGAGGGGGGGGGGGGTGGGTCCTTGAGTAGTGAAATCTGTTGATAGACACAGTGATATTATGAGAGGCAGAGGGTGGGCCCCTAAGGAATCGGCCATGGCCTTATGACCATAATGCCTATGACCTTTGATACCGACTTGTAGATCTCTGTTTTTGATCAAGAGCAATCTCTTCCTGTTCTTTCCATGTATTTGGTTGGTTGCTGTACAATTTAGTTTCATTTGGCAAATGATGCTGTACGTGTATGTTTACAATTCAGTTTTTCATGTTACTGTACATGTGCTATACCAGGCCCTCAATCCCCCCCAAAAAAAAAATAAATAAGTAAATAAAAATAATAATTTAATAATAGGAAAAATGTAAATAAAAAAAATCATAAATAAATTTAGATAAAATAAATTCAAAAATGAGTAAATATAAAATAGATAAATGAATAGATAAACATGGAAATTAATCAATTATCTAGAATAAATCAAAAAAAAGATATCTGCAATTTTAATTTTTTTTTTGACTTTTTACATGATTCAATCGATTTATGCTTGTATTGGCAACACTATATTTTTATGAAAGTAATACTGGTAAACTACGGGCACAAAGAACATAAAATGTTTACCGTTTTGTTTGACTATGAAAGATCAATTTTTTGAAATGTCTACAGTCATTTGATGTTTATTGAGTGAGGATGGTGATTTCTTGCCTCCAAAAACCATAATGAGGAAATGCATGTATTACATACTGTTCATATGCGTCAGGACATGTATGATGTACAGTTCAGTGTAACATGCAGAAATTCTAATTCCTTGGAACATAAATCTTAGAAATTGATTTTGGGGCTGATAATTGGTTGCATCGTGGAATTCATCAATCATGAAAATAATTGCCAAGCACCTTAGGTGGTTTCAAACCGCCTCGATCACAAGAATCCCCGTTAAATTACGAGAACTTTTTAAGGCTAAAAAATACCCGTTAATTATTCCTGCATTCACACCGCCCCGAAACACATCCTTCGGGATAAGTTCCCGAAGTTACGAGCATGCGCAGTGTGGTCTGATAAGCAGGCAAGGCGGGAGATTCAAAATCACTAGCCCAGCAGCCACCCACGCCGCCGCGCCCAACGACACGCTGGGATAAAAGTTCCCGTAATTTGCTTTCACATCGCCAAAATACCTGCGACCTTGGAAAAATCCCCACGAAAGTTCTCGTAATTTCGCCAAGTACCTACTATTTAGCGGGTATTTTCTTTCGGGGATATTACACGTAGTTTGCTTTCACATTACCAAAATACCTGGTATTTTCTGATCGGGGTAAATTTCCCGATCAGAGAATACCTGGAACTGGCGAACTTCGAGGCGGGCTGAAACCACCTTATGTTTTACTTGGCCCAATGAGTGCAGGATATGTCTGAGTGTTTGAGACATCCATATATGTCCATGTGGCCTACATAATAATACTTTACAATGTACATTGTAAGACAGTATTAATCAAAACTCTTTAAAAGTGATCAAGCCTTAAATAAGTGCGATTGGGGCCCAATCACACTTGTCCGGAATCAAGCAGAATTGGCCATAATGAAATGACTGATGCTTGACCACCAACTGGTCGAGTTTTCTCCCCTTGCAATTAATTATATTTTCTTCAGAATTTGATTTTCTTCATTCCAGTTGATTCTGCTTCATTCTGAACAAGTGTGATACGGTCTGAAAAGGATTGATTCAAATTGTATAATATTTGTACATAAAAGTGATAAATAGGGAAAATCCGGAACTGCATGTTTCTTTCATTTCCTGCATTGATAAATTTTCACATGAAGGTCACTTTTCTCTCACTTGTGTACAGTATACAGTATTCAAGTTATTGTTTACTTTAAATATTACTATTGATGCAAATACGTACATTGTTTCACTCACAAGAGTCATTGCTTTGAATATTTGTGTAAATGGCGAAGTTGACAATGAATAGGCCGACAAGAAGCGTCTTCATATAGAATGGATTTCTGTTGGAAAAAAAAGTTCCAATGTTGTGTCATTAATTATAGTGTAAAGAAAATTAGTATTATGGCACTGGCAAAGTCAACTGGATGAAAGTGCAAAGTGAACACATGCAATGTCATGCGTTCATTTCTGGATTGCTGCCCAATATTTGCTTTTCAAAGCAGATATTTCTCTCTTGTTGCGTTTTGTTCCCTTGACCTTGTGAAGAGCGTGATTCAAGGCATGTGAAAACAACTTGTTAATAGAAAAACCACAAGTTAGAGAGACACC
Source organism: Lytechinus variegatus (assembly GCF_018143015.1). Taxonomy (NCBI): domain Eukaryota; kingdom Metazoa; phylum Echinodermata; class Echinoidea; order Temnopleuroida; family Toxopneustidae; genus Lytechinus; species Lytechinus variegatus. The sequence goes on from NC_054753.1 coordinate 6,716,981, forward strand.
ACTCTCTGTACATGTACATGTAGTTAATAAAGTGGGCTGATACTCTACGGTGGACTACCAATAGAGAATGTTCCAGAGTGTATTTCACACTTGAAATTTAATGTGATTCGCTAACTTTGTCAAGTAGGACCTGTTATAAGTCCACACTCACACAGAATTTAATGTAATTTGCATAGATCTATACAGTATTTCCACTACGATGATTAAATAATATGTACCAGTGTTTAAAGGAGGATGTACATGTACATGTAAAAACATTGTGTTTGTTACACATGTACATGTACATTGTATATATATACATGTGTGTGAAACATCGCATTGTATTATTTTGTAATGGAGTGACCATCATAAATGTTTTAACATTTAAATATCTCAATTATTTCTGCAGTACATGAGCTTATTGACAAGATAATTCTCATCTGAAGATGTGAATGATATTGTATAATCAATTTATTGACTGTACCATGATTTGCCATCTTTACAGGGCTAGACTCAATAAGCTTTGATTTTAAATAGCCACAGCCATATTATTTTGATGCAAGTATCCCAGTTCTTGTAACAACTTTGCATTTGTAACTCTGTAATTTTTTAATGGTTTTAATGTGGAATTAATGAAATGAAATGATATTGAATTTTGAGAAATGTTTGAAAAGTATCTGACTACAATGTACATTTACATTTACATGTATATGTACATTACATGTACCATCAAGTTCAATTAGCATTTCACATGCATAGCCTTGGCTTGCACTTTGCATTTTGTGTAAACCTACGTACGTACGTACATACATGTAGGCGTGATGATTTATGAATGGTTTTGGGGTTGTATGTACAAATGCAGGAGTAGGTGTGTGAAACTTTCCCATTTGTATTCCTCAGTAATTTGTATATAAAGTAATGTATATTTCAACTTGTTTTCCCTTTTACCACAATACCACATGCTAATATTGATGAAAGGAGGAGTTTTGCATTCATTGATACTTAGGCATACCCACTCTTTATTCCCAAGGCTCCGCCTCCTTGTCTATGGGCTCATTTCATTTTAAAGCTTGTCTATTAAAACTGTAAAAAATTTAAAGTTTGATATTGTAAAATTGTGTTTATCTTTTAAATTGACTAACATTTTAACACTCCAAACTTTTTTTTACACAAAAGTGTATCCTTGTAAAATTTGAAGTCAGCCTACATTCATGCTTTAGGTCCAAAAGTAGGTCTACATATTTTCTTAAAATGAGGATTTTAGGAAACCAACTTTTTGATTTTCAATTTTAATATTGTAAATTCTACCCACAGACCACCGTACACATGTACATGCATATCCATGTACATGTATGTCATATATTTTGAACACATCTGACAATGAATCGAAACTCTGAAATTACTGAAAATCAACAATACAGGCTTTAATGGGCCCAATCCCAAAGTTTTGTTGAATTCTTAGAATTCTATAACCACTGCATCTTTTATTTTTCTTGAACAAGTGTCTATTTACCTTGCACTTTGTACCGGAAGTGGTAGTTTACATAAAGACTTGCAATTTTCAAATTGAATGACAATAATACATGTAGCTGACAGAAAAAGAATGAAAGAAAAAAAAGGGGATGATGGGGAAGAAGAGAAAAAAATATGTCAACAACCCCACCCCACACTAAATATCTCAGTTATCACACACACACAAATGTATTGGGGTCTGGTGAGGCCTTCAAGATTTACTGTACCATTACCTAAAATTCTGTGTCTTAATGTAGGCTATATATTCTTTTAATTTTGTGTTCTGTAAACTTTGTTGATCTCCAGACTCCGAAGCTTAGTATAATGATATTAATATTATATAAAATTGAATTGAATTAAAGTGATTGGTAAACAATGGTTTGACTTTAAAAAAATCTGAGCTGAAAGGGCAGACTTGTGGGCAAGTCCAAGAATTCGCGCGCGTTACGTATGGGACATTTCAGAGGCTTTAATGACCTGAAAAATAGTGTTAATTGACTTTGATTAGATTGAATACCCTCATGATGGTAGACATCTAGGAGAAGAATAATCATGCAAAAAATTGTGACATTTGACCTTGACCTTGACCTTTTAGAGAGAAAAGATAGGCTGTTACGTATGGGACGCAGAAAAAAGACAACTTTTGAAACATTTTTTTCAAGTTGAGAATTCTCTGAAAGTATTTCATTTGACAACTTGTAACTTAGTGTGATAGAAGTCACAATACTCTAGTATATCTAAGACAAGTTTCATGTCATAAGCCAAATCCCTCTAATTACAGACTCTAATTAAACAAATTAATGACATGTTACGTATGGGACAGTTACGTATGGGACATTTTGTCCCCATAGAGAACGTACACAATTTTCACCATAATTAAAAAAATTGAAATAATTTAAAATATGGAAATAACAAAAGAGTTTCTGTCTTTTAAAATGTTCTATTGAGACATATTTGATATGACTGAAGAGGAAATTAGCCATTTCAATATTTTTTTTCTTGTTTTTCATGGTTTCATGAATTTCTTATGTTTTTCTATTGTTTTTCATTTTATTCATATTTTTCCATTTTCACAATTTTTTTGCTTTAATTGTTTTCAGTAGTCAGTATTCATAACAGATCAGTCTTTAAATACTTGAGAAAAGGTAAATAATCACTTTTTAGAGCACTCTTGAAATTTGTTTTTCTCCATTCACTTTGTACACAAATCTCCCCATTGACATTGTGTGTAAATGTCCCATACGTAACATGTTGTCCCATACGTAACAATTTTTTAATTAACTTTTAATTAAAAGGAAAAGTCTATTTTTGAAACTTTTTGGGGTATAACATTTTCATACTTCATAAATTAGAACTTCCCAGAGAAGCAATGATATAAGTATTGTATTATGAGAAATAACTTTAAAAAACATTGTCAAAATGTTACGTATGGGACATTCCATCCTTGGACAAGACCTAATTTGCATAATTAATTAGATGACACAAATTTTTTTCCCCAAAAGTAATAAGATGTTAATAGGGGGTCCATGTCCCACCTATGACTAAATCTCACAAGTTTTCTTTTTATTTTCTATGAGTTTTTATAATTGTCCCATACGTAACGCCCATTTTACCAATTATGCAAATTAGGTGCCCCAAATTAACATAAATATGCATATTATCAAATTTTTCTTAATGAAATTTTAAAATTCAACATTTGGGCTTTCCTACCCCACCAAAGATAACTTCTTAAATTAAAGATGAAATTTTGCCTTCTAGGGTGACCTTTTCTTGGACTTGCCCTTGTCACCTGTGTCTGTGATATGTTACAAAAATGAAGCCCAGAAAAAATTGCGTTAAAAAATAATTAAAGTATTTAGTGCTTCAAAAATTGAAATATAAAGTGACCGGAAACACCATTGTAATTTCATCCCATACACTTATGTGTACTGTTTAGGTGTCTATAAGACACCTATTTACAAAATCAGGGTTTGCCTTGTAGTTTTAGCTTTTCATTGTCAATAATGGTTGTTTTCAGGGTTTATTAGTTCTAATACATGCACTTGTACACATGTTTCATCTTGGTTTGAGAATTTTTTAAATCAGCTGCTCACAAAGTTATTAAACAATATACCTTTAAATTGAACTGCCCTACAACTACATGTACATGTACCCCCGGGGATACTTGACTAAAAAAGTAGTAGGTATGTGCTGCGGGCGAGATTAAAAAACAGCGGCCTTGGAGCGGGCTTATTGTAAAAAGGAGGGTCCTCGGAACGGGCTTCGGAACTACAAATGATTGTGAAAACAGGGGTCCTTGCAACGGGTTACCTGCGTGTGAGTGCGTATGCATCCCTATGGAACGGGCATTAGCCATACGTGCATGCAGCTAGCCCGGCGGCACGGGCGCCTGGTGCGCTAGTGCAGAGGCGATGGTCGGACAGCGCTCTGCGGCTGCTTTTCACCAAAATTGCTCGTTGTAGCAGATCAATGCTGCCGGAACGGCGTATTGGAAAATATGCTTCAGATTTGATTCCTTCTTTTTTCTTGATAAGGAGAAAATGCTATGCTTTGGAGCGGCTTTCTTTGTTCTTCTTCTCAATAAGACAAAAATGCTATGCCTTGGATCAGAAATTTGAGTGTAAAAATGGGGGTCCCTCTGCGGCACATACCCACTATGCATTACATGTATATACATGTACTGAGTCCCCCCCCCCCTGGACAACTACAAGTCTGTTTTAATCTGCATGTAGACCATGTTTGATTTTCTTCCATGCATTTTTTTTTGTGCATACTGTACTGCAGCACAGATTCATATTATGGTATTATATTGAAGCTGAAACTTTTAAAGTAGGTCACTCGGTTTCAGTTCATATTAAAGAGTGTTCCCTGTTCTAAACTGCAAATGTAGGACAGACAAGTGACCTTTAGAAAAAAAAATGGTTAGATTCACATCTGTGGGATCTCTTTTTTATTCTAGCAAATATCCAAATTGTTATCATTTAGAGAACAAAAAAATGTGTTCAGTGATTACTACTTCCAATACAAGAAGTGCAGTGTACTTTTTTAATTTAATAAATTATGAGAAAAGGACTTTGGCTGTACTTTAGAAGAGATACAATCACTATAAATCAAAGTTGATTTTTATTTCATATTTCAGTTTTGTTTTCATTTGTCAAAATTTAAAGTCCATATCATTTACTTTCTTCTTACCATTGCTCTTTCTCATACAGTAAACCCACTAAAAGGAGAAATCCACCCCAACAAAAATTTAATTTGAATAAAAGAGAAAACTCCAACAAGCACAACACTGAAATTTTCATAAAAATCAGGCGTAAAATAAAAATGTTTTGACATTTTAAAGTTTTTTATGCACATCCTGGTTGGTATGCAAATGTAGGACTGATGATGTCACCCACACACATATTTGAAATATGAAGTATTCAAATTTCTCATTGTCCTGTGAAACAAATTCTTACATGTTTTCCCCTTACCCCTGAACATGTGGAATTACTATCATTTTAGTATGGTTTAGTCAGGTTGGTCCTTATTGTCAATTCTGTAAATGTTGAAATATTGAATAAATAATAAATTATAGAAATAACTATAAATTGTTCTTTAAAGGATAAGTCCACCCCAACAAAAAGTTGATTTGAATAAAAAGAGAAAAATCCAACAAGCTTAACACTGAAAATTTCATCAAATCGGATGTAAAATAAGAAAGATGTTTTACATGAATTTCATGACATTTTAAAATTTTGCTCTAATTTCACAAAACAGTTATATTCACATCCTGGCTGGTATGCAAATGATGAGACTATGATATAATCCACTCACTATTTCTTTTGTATTTTATTATAGATGAAATATGAAATATTCTGACTTTCTTTTTAGTGTCAAGTGATACAACGATTAATTCCCCCCTGAACATGTGGAATTAGCATTGTTTAATACTATATGGTTCAGTCAAGTTGGTTCTTATTGTCAAATCTATAGAAAATGAAATATTGTATAAATCAAACAATAAAAACAAAAGAAATAGTGAGTGATGGGCATCATCAACTGACTCACCTAGTTGTACATTATTATTACTGTTTTGTGAAAAATAAGTGAAACTTTAAAATGTCATAACTTTCTTATTTTACATCCGATTTTGATCAAATTTTCAGCACTATGCTAGTTTGATCTTTTTTCTTTTTTTTTCAAGTCAGCATTTTCTTAGGGTGGACTTGACCTTCAAGTAAAAAAGAATAAAAATCAAGGCTTGTTTTGAAAACATTTATCATTACTGTATTTTCCAAAGGTAATTGGATACAACCCAGTGCATATATCTCATTATATTGGCATGTATACATAGTGTACATTTACTATGATTGTATGAATCCCTTTTCCAAACATTATATTACATGGAATCATAGCACTTTATTTCTACAATTTAAGTAGTTCAAGTGATAAGTAATTTTGTGGGGGTGGAAGTTCAAATATAAAGAGAGGGACTTCCCTCTATTTGCTAAATGATTCCATTTTAACCGCAATAGAGAGCCTTCGTGCATACACAAACATGTACATGTAGTAGTGATCTTGTTGGATTTTAGATATACATGTACATGTATGTACATGTTTGGTAGTATGGAAATGCTCATGTTAATATATGATTTAAATCAGAGTTAGATTTTTTATAAATGGAGAAAAATAAGACAAACGTTTTTGCCTAGACACTGAATATTTCATCAAAATCAAATCTATGTTTTAACCTCATAAAGTTTTGCTTAATTTCACAAAACAATTTACATTGTACATTACATCCTGGTCTGTATGAAAATGAGGGAAATGATGATGTCACCCTCGTGCTATTTCTTTTGTAAAAAGTGCAAATATTTTTTAATGTTTTGTACATGATTAGTGCATATTCTATCATTTTGTATTCAAACTTATATTATATTATCTTTTTTTTGTTACAGGGTTCATATTGGGCAATTGACAACAACCCACAAGATGATAGTCTAAGGAAGAAGAGGCGGGTTAGTACAACTCTAAATATCACTTCATATTCAGTCAAAATACATGTAGAATGTACAGTCAGAATATTGTTTTGCTATAGATTTTGATGAAAATGTCACCTTTACATGGGTTTCGGATGAACGTAGAAGTATAATAACACTGTTATGCAGCACTTAGAATTATTTAAGCGGTAGATGTACAATTTAAATGTTTATCATCATTATTTATCATTATAGTTGCGTAATCTGATACACATGGAAATGAACTACCAACAGCCTGGATTACCCAGCATTCATCATGATTTTTCTGCAAACCCCTATTTTCCTTGGGAATTCAATAAACACATTCAGTTTTGCATGGTTCATTAGAAACTTGAGAATTTTATAAAAGTTTGGCTGAGATATAAATTGATACTTCCCAATGTTGCAGAATGTCGAATGACATTTTCAAAATCTTAAAATGTTTAAATCATTACTATGGTATGCCACTTTCTGGTGTCAAAATCAGGGGTTTTCTGTAAATTTCTAAAATTAATTTCTTTGTAAAATATATGTGACCATTTTACTTTACATTTGACCTTTGACCCTTGCAGCATCCTGGTCAGTCACCCTATAGTCCTGAAGAGAGTTTAGAGAGCTCTGGTGGGAGTATCGGCAGCGTTATAGTTACTCCAGCATTCTCAAATAATCATGTGAGTATGGTGTCTTTGCAGAATCATGGAAAGTTTGCAAGAGAAGAGGATGGTTCTAATGTTTGGGAGTATAGGATTTTTTTATTCCCAGGTTACTTTATTTAAATCTCACTTGCCAAAATTTTGTTTCTTTTTATTGCAGTTTACATAAAATTGGACTCTATTGTACCCCCAGTTGCCCATTTTAAAATTTTCAGTGCTTTTGGTGGGCATTTAAGGGGAGAATTTGTCCTGAGATCCAATATTCTAATATATTCCTATCTTAGAGAAAGTAGAACAATGACCAATTTAGGGGCATGTTTTAGTTCAACATGTTTCATCATGCAGCTTTGCATTGCAACAACTACTCAGACAAGCTTTTTTGGGGGCAAAATATTTCCATACGCTTGTGCAACAGCAACTCGCTGTCTTACGCATTTTACAAATGTACAGTAACATTTTTGTCAAATGAGCATGTCATAGAGAAGGTGGGTCACAGAGTTATGTGTTGCATGTGCAAGGCTTGACCACCCAAGGCTAATGGCCCAAGGCCTATGGCTTCAAGTTCAAGACATCCAAGGCCAAGGATATTAAAGGCAAAGACCACATAATTTTCCTTGAGGTTGTCCATAGCTGGTTTGGCCTCAATGAAAATTATGTGGTCTTTGCCTGATAATATCTGAACGCTGCACAACACTGCTACACAAGTAGCTATATCTAAATGGTGACTGAGGGAGTTTCAAATATGTTACGATCGGGGTTACAATATTATTGACTATTATAGTAAAAATGTACTTGTAGGCCTTCGTTAAACCCAAAAGACAAGTGAAATGATACTGGTGAGTAATTGGCGCCGGCAGGTCATGGGAGCTTTTGCACAGAGATAGATGATATATTTGGCTGAACCTGGCTTTATAATTTTAGTTTATACAAGTTCTGTCTTATTTTTAAGAAGAGAAATTAATAAGTGGAGGAAGAAATTCTACTTTTTGCGTATATCTTGGCAAAATAACAGCCATTTCCATTGCCGATTTATTCTAGAGTGACAATTTCCTTCCTAAAATTAACCAATAAAGAATCATTTAGCGCATTGCAGTGATTTGTATCTTTATCATGGACTTATTCCAAAATCAATATTCTTGGTGTATCAAAGAGGGTGGCGAAGATCACGGAGTTATTTTCACTTTCATGCTGTATGGGTCTGGCAAATAGTTCAAAATTTGATTAACTAATACAACATTTCCCAATCTATTTTGAACAGAATTATTAATATCCATGAATTGTGACCATTCCGTGCATTTTGCCAAGTTTGAAATGATTTTATTAAAACATACCAGTATTTTGGGAATTTTAAAGACCTTAGCTCCAGTCACACACGTAACATCAATTCTTGACTAAAGCTACAGAGCTGCCAACCTGAATAAATAGAACATTTCATATTTTTTTAAAGCTGAAAATCAGTATTTTGGTGATGAAATAATGATAATAATATGTCCATTCATATAGCGCAGTTTTTATGAGCATATACTCAACTGCGCTTTGATACTTTGTATGTTATTACCCCAGCTGTAGCTGAGCCACCATATCAATAGGCGCTAAAGCGTTCAAGGAATAAATCATACCGGGTACCCATTCACCTCACCTGGGTCGAGTGCGACACAATGTGGATAAATTTCTTGCCGAAGGAAATTACGCCATGGCTGGGATTCGAACCCACGACTCTCTGTTTTAAAGTCCGAAGACTAATCCACTGGGCCATAACGCTCCACACAAAAATAGTATTTTCAAAGAAATGCTATTGGACAACACATAAAACTGTAACTTTTAGAGATCAGTATTTTGCATGAATCTCACTTGTTCAGTACTAAATACAGAAAATTTGTACTACTTGGCAGCTCTGTATTACATTATTTTGAATGGCATATCATTGGTCAGTTTGGGGTCCGTTCCACCAGTGTGACTAGGGTATTGCAGTTTGGATTATTGTACAACGCCTTCTTTATAGCTTGTTGTACGCGAGCAAATGGGAGACTGAATGTCAAACATTCGTACCATTGCACACATAGACGTACCATCCAAAATGTACCGTTGCACGGCTTTTGAATATTTAAATCTATCTGTAAAAATAATGGTAAACTACTGTAAAAATGGACAGGAAAGGTTTCTTCAATTAGTAATATGCTCCATACAGAACTTGCATTGGTGCAACCGATATTTTATGCTTCATGCCTGTTCAGACATTTCAGGCTCAAAGTCCAGCTGGTACATTTTGTGAAATAATCTCGGTATTTGAATAATGGCTCACCGATTTCCACGATCTTGTATGCTCATCCTCCTAAGCTTCATGTAATCCTCACTGATGGTTTACATAATGTGATTAAGCACTTGGGTTTCTTCAAAGACAAATTTACAGGGGAAACTTGTCCGTCCTGACATGGAATAGTTTTAAATAAAAGATTAGAAACAAAATAGAGATATGAAGTTTGCAGTGTACTGTACATGTATGTCAAAAACAGGAGGGTGAGATTTCAGCTTTCCAGCAGCTCTATATTTTGCTTTGAATTTCAGCTTATATTAGATTTTCTATATATACAAAAGTATGGGAGCTCTTTCAATTTCATTTTTTTCAGTAATATTTGTGATCTCTCACACTTCTGCAAAGAAGATTTGGGGCAAATAGGCCTACATTAAATACCAAAGAAGAGCATTGTCAAAATATAGATTTTGTGACATCAATTGCAAGCTGCTCCAACTATGTACACTTTAATAGGCCTACACTACTGTGTATCACAGATTCGATCACTTGCCATTTCTTATGGTTTATGATAAATGAATTAATGATGCTTGATAAAAAGCCAGATTTTTATTCAGGGGTGTGTGAGTTCATATTTTGAGCTAATTTCAGATTTTTTTTTTTTTGATTTTCAGCTTAATTTCAGCATATTTTTGTCTTTCCTCAGTACAAAAAGTATGGGAGCTCTTTCTATAAAAGACTTTTTCAACACTTCAACTTTTTTTCAGATTTTTTTTAATATTTGTGACCACTCACACCCTGTTTTTGAATGTCTCGGATTAGGCAGGTAGAGGAGCCGGAAAGTGACATCACAAAATAAAACTTAAAAACCAATCTATACATGTATACAGAGCTGCCAAGTAGTACGGATTTTCCGTATTTAGTACTGAAAAATGAGAAGAATACTGATGGTTTGATGCAAAATACTGATTTCTCAAGTTTCAGTTTTATGTGTTGTCCTATGGTATTTCTTCGAAAATACTGATTTCCTCACAAAAACCTGATTTTCAGCTTTAAAAATACTGAAATGTTCTTGTTCAGGTTGGCAGCTCTGTGTATAACTTGTCATCTCTTCTTAGATTTTCATCAAACTTTTTTAAAAGCTTTTTTGTTTGTTTTATTTCATTAGCCTTGAATTTATGTGTAACATCAGAGATGACTTCCCCTTTAATTACATTCATGAACAACCTCTGTTATCAAGAGACATTATGAAATGTGTGAAAGTGTAAGGTAAAGGTTGTTTCTCTGACAGCCAATCTCTCTACATGTACAGTAAATCCCTGCTCAGGGGCCCGTAACACAAAACTTTAATGATCGTAGAACATTTCTATGATTGATTCCATAGACTACAATGTACAATCAACGTAGAAATCAAGCGTACGATCAATCGCTAACCTTTGTGTTACGGGACCCAGATCTGAACAGTAGCCATTTCTGTTAAATATAGATTAACTTGTCTAATTACACTTCCTCTTTTACTACCCATAAGCATGTACTACTGATGTAGGATGAGATTTTGTTTTCTCGCTTTTGGTTATGTTCACGTGGGTTTCTGTAAACTTGTAGTAATGGTTTTACTTTGAAGTTTACTGTGACAAATGAACAATATAAAAGTCATCTTTCTTTTATTGAAACATCAAATGATATTTACTTTTGATCTTTTGCAACTTTCATTTGATGGAAAAGTTGACAGTGACCAAGAGTTAAAATTACAAATGATCTTTAGAGTATTAATTTATTATTACCTGAAGGATTTCAAAGGATCTCCTCAGTCAAAGTCATTTTTCTCTTTCAAAATAGAGTCTGTATTTATTGCAACAAATTTGGGTGTGATTAACTTGGATTCATTGTAACCTGAACAGTGAACCTACAAATCTTAACAACAATGCAAGCATGCTTACCCCAGGGGCTTGACATTAGCAGTGGCCTGCGGCAACCCAAAATGCGAGTCAAGCCACTAAAGTTCTGTAAAACCAACACTTGGTTGCCTGGTTGAGCTACCAAAGTTTTGATAAATTGTAATGTTTTCTGTTGTTTTAGGGCCACTACATTAAAATTTGTTTGCCGGCCACCAAAAATATGAAATTGATGATTTTGGTGGACGGATCGGGCCACCAAAAAAAAAAATGTTTATGTGGAGCCTTGCTTACCAGTAACCAGGTTGAGTGAAATCATGGCAAAATTATGAAATAAGTAGCAAACAAAATAACTAGTGGAAAATTTTAATTTTTTATGCTGGTTCTTTTGTGGGCCCTATTTCTCTACAATGTATGCATCTTTGTCATTTTAACCGGGAGTGGGATTTAAAAAAAAAAGATTTTATTTTGGCTTTTTGCAAGCATATCAAAAGTTAAATGAGAGCATTCTTGTGTGAACATTGATCTTTTGATCTTGATACATGTACACAATCAGGGGATTTGATCATGGAGAAAGCTTCTAAAGGTCAGTTCCTGGAAGAGAATATTAATTAAGCATGCTTTAGTACATGTACGTATTAGCTTGCGATTATTTAGGGGCGCGTACAATACAAATTCATGTACATACTGTACAAACTTCAGCTGTGTAATATTAAAAGTTGGATGGATCATTGGCAGTACTGATTTTCTCAAAATTGAATGTCATCAGCACTTTGCAAGAAGTACCCCCCAAAATCCCAGAATTTTTCTTAGGTTAGGGCTTTTTTTTTTCTTTTGGTGTCAATATTTTAAGAATTCAGGCTTGTGGGATTATGAATACTACTTTTAAAAAAATGACCACCAAGTTGCTTTTTAGCCAATCAGAAATGTGTATAGAACATGTAGAACTCTAAGTGTTCAATTTTTAGGAGTTATATTCAAGCATATTTTGAGCAACATGCTCCTGTGAATCACAACATTACATAATGATCTGTATAGTACTGGAGGCCGTTTCTAAGAGCTGTTCGTAAGTTACAAGTGATTTTAAGAACGACTGGTGATCCTTTCTTGTGGTACATGTGAATGGTATACACCAAATGTTCATTGGCAATGGTTTAGCATGTAAGAAAGGATCACCAGTCTTTCGTAAAGTCGCTCTTAACTTACAACTTTATGAAACACCCACCTGGTCTACCATTAACAAGTATATACAAGTATATCTAAATTGTAAACTTGATCATTTTGTTGATCCTGAGTACCTTGCCTGCACATGTTCATGTATGTGGAAAATGAATTTTAATGAGTTCACTTTCTCTCTTGGAAAGATGATGATATAGAATACAGTGTAGAACACCTCAACCTACTAAACCTTCAAATAATATCCTACATGTTTCACAGCCGTACATGTATTAATTGTAATCCATTGTACTCAGCTGTTGAACTGGACAAATGAAATCGTCTCAGGTCACCTACATCATGTAATTTGTACCCGGGGGGGGGGCACTTACATTGACGAGTGGATACCATGCGCGACCAAATAAAACATGTTAAAAAAAATTTCAGAATACAGAAATTAAAAAAAATTTCAGAATACAGAAATTACGTGTTTAGGGTGCTTTTCGAGACCCCATGGTCGTGCATGGTATCCACTCGTCAATGGAAGTGCCCCCCCCCCCGGACTTTGTATCATTCAAATTGCCTTTGAATGTCAAATTTGATGCATTCCTAATTTATCTCTCTTTTCAGTTTGCATCACCACCTCATAGTCACTTATCAAACTCTGGAGATCAGAGATTATTTGAGTCAAACCCCAATATAGAAGACCTCAGTGCATCCTTCAGAAGTTTATACAAGAAAGTATTTGACAACCCACAAGGAGGTAAGATTGCCTTTTAAATGTTTGCTTGATATCATGAATTTTGATGCTTAGGCTTAGATAAAATGTTGTGTCTGTAACAGAGGGGGTGGGTGGGTGAATGGGTCGGTTTTTTTTTTCTTTTCTTTTTAATAGTTCTCTGCTCAAGATATGTTCAATAATATTACATTGACAATGTTCTATTAAATCTTGATCAGTAAAAAAAAAGTGTTGCCAAAACAAAGAAAATTAGGGTCTGTTGTCAATAAATTTGAATTTTTTGTCAGATTTGCATAAATTAAAAAGTCAGCCAGTTTGACTACAGTTGGTCAGGTTACAGCAAATATTGTTTTTCCCTCTTTGGGGGGGTCGGGGGCCTTATTTAATCACCTGGGGAGTGTTTCACAAAGATTTAAGTATGACTTACAGTGTCTAGTTGCGCGCAGTATAAAAGGCATGACAGCATTGGTCAGATCATGCCAAGAGGACGCGCACTACTGCGTATTGATCAATAAGATTGCGCGTTGCATATCATGTACGCGTTTACATTTAAGTGCGACCTAAGTCATACTTAAATCTTTGTGAAACACCCCCCTGGGGAGCGTTTCATCAATATTTTCATCTGGCAAGTTGTCAGATCTGACATCTTTCCATGATTTTGATTGGCTGAGAAGCACTGTTCCTATGGTGACTGTCGGATAAATTGGGACTTGTCGGATAAAACGTCCGACAAGTCCTTTCATAAAACGCCCCCCAGGTCTGCAAGTAGTAGTAATAAGACGTGGGCTTAAACCATTTGGTCTATTATCAATATGGTCTAATTGCTGTTTGGTCTACACAACACTTGGTCTCATATCCACTTACATGCATTTCACACTGCACATATTTTCCTAGGTTTAATTTTTTCCCACTTCGGTTTTACACTACGTATAACAAAGTGGGCTAGCACGGAGACAGTATCACAGAAGTCGAAATTGCATGTTAATAACGCTCTGTGTGGCAAAATCATCAATATTAATGAGCTGTGCGATAGGCCAGGGTTTAGGCGTTAACCTCGGCTAAGCAAATAGTATGGGTTTAGGAAGACAGTGTGAAACCAAAAAATAGTATGGGGTTAAGGAAATGCAGTGTGAAAAGCATATCAGTAATTCCCATTTTATAGTCTGGTGCACAGTCCAGGGGGATATGTTTCCTCTATGGCATTGTATGTGCGCAGAGATTAAAGGTTATTTCCGGAAGATACAATTCATATTTCCTCTTTTATAGGAAGTATCATTTTTCATGAGAAATCATAGGTTTACGAGGTCACAACTTACACGTTGATATCATATAAAACAGTTCATGTTTTAATGACTACTGACATGTTAAAACTCAGACCTATTAAAGACTTATACCCCTTTCATAAACCCAATTATGCGGATAATATCCGCATAATTTGGTCGTAAAATCGGAGCGGGACCAGAGTTATCCGAATTATTTTGATGTTGCATTTATCCGCATAATAGCGGTATCGGGACCAGATTTTGACTTTATGAACGCATTTCCACAGTAATGCGGATAATTGCCATGGTGCGGTCACAAGGTCACCCTTTTCCAACACAACCCCATCGGAGGGGGTGTGTGCAGTTGCCATGACAATTATCCGCCTTTTTCAGGTCGGGCGCTCATAAAAAATAGTGCAGATTATTTTCAGAGTTTGTGAATGCAATTTTTATTAAATTATCCGCGGATAATTGGAGGATGGGTTTGTGAAAGGGGTATTAATTGAGCTTGAGGATATAATATATCCATTTCCAGAAATGTCAATGAAACATCTGCTTTCTTTCTAGTATAGTCTGCAATTATTGTTGCAATCATGATCTGTGCTTTTTTTATCATATCAGATTAATGGTAAATGCCAGTTTTGGTAACGATGTCAAAATGAGTTTGTACAGAATCCAATGAAATGACCACCAAAGTGTCTGTTTGTATAAATAAAGAATATGTGCCAAAGGATTCTGGAAGAAATTGTGTAATTTCTGAGAAATTAGCAAATAAGCACAGGATTCGGGTCAAGCGTCGGGCACAACATTCAAAGCAATAATAATAATACACTGTCCCACGTGCGCTTATCTGTGTTGGTGATCTTCAGTGTGAATATTTTTCAGCGTAGATTTCAAGATTTCACAAAGTTCAGTTTGACTGTACCAGATCTAGATCCTCGATGATATACTGACAATTAAGCCTGGTGGGTGTTTCATAAAGCTGTTCGTAAGATAAGAGCGACTTTAAGAACGACTGGTTAATCTTTCTTACGCGCTTAATAGGCCCGTTTTGAAAGTCCATTTTTGATGCACGTGTACACGGCGTGTTTTTCGGTCGTGTACACGTGTACACGTTGTAAACACTGTGAGTGCGAGTTCTGTTTTCATGTCGACACGGACCCGCATCAATATGTCATAAAAAGGGGTCTATATAGCCTAAGTTACGGTTTTAAAGCTTACCTGAGAAGTTTGAAGTATCAATCCACAAAAATTGGTGCAAATTAAAAGTTTACTCGGCTTAGCAGCGCATTAAATTAATAAAGAATGCAAAAGAAAATCAGTGCAGGGCCCTTGCTATCGCCGACGCTCGGTGGATGCGCATTTTGTATACTGTACCGTACATGCATGCACAGATCGCTGCAGAATAAGTGTAACTGAAGTTATCGATTAATTTTCATTATTATGTTGCCAATTTGAAGAGCGTTTGTTTGTAGGCTTGTGTGCGAGCGTATAACACGTAAGTTGTAGCGATGATCGCTATCGCAATTGGTGGTTCTCAAATTGACTCTGAGTGTGATTGAGCAACGCTTTCGAGCTTTTGAGACCGGAGCAGACCCATTTCGTGCCGATTTCGTGACCAGTACAAAAACGTGAGTCTCCAGAAAGAATGTGGATTAAATTGGTGATTTTGGAAGTGAACTCACTCTGGATTAATTGAAATATGTTGACATATTAGTAATTAAAACATGTGCAGTGTCTGAGAACTAAGATTTAATGTGAGGCTGTGAGCTTGTTTATGCAGATGCTACCGTGTACACGGTGATGGAATTTAGTACACGTGCACTGACTTGACCGTGCGTGTACACGTGTACACGTGTACCCGAAACGGGCCTAGCGCTTAACCATCGCCAATAGTGTATACCATTTACCAAAAGAAAGGATCACCAGTCGTTCTTAAAGTCGCTCTGATCTTACGAACAGCTTTATGAAACGGCCCCCATGCAGGTTTTACAGACATTCTCATGAAATCAGTATTTACTGTAACTACTGGCATTTCTCTATATCTTTCATTCATTTTTCCTCATTCCATTCTGTGATTTCTGATTCAGTACATGACGTATTTTTATAAAAAGAATCTGCATTGCAACATCACATGTTGTGATGACAGACAAGTGTCTAAAAATGTTTACACAAAAAGTTACTGTAGTTGTCCCTGAAACAAAATGCAACTTAATGAAAAGTTGTAGGAGTATTTTTACACCCTTATTGGACACATGGACACTTGTAATTATTGACTATATTGTCAGAATTAGATTGATGATGAATGTATTTTCAATTTGATTTATTGATCGTTACCTTCTACATATACCAGCTTTTCTCTGTCACCTTCTCCCCCTGCATGAGATACATGTGGGTGATTCCATACGTGTCGTACGGGACATTTAGAGAGCATTTGACAGTTTTTGACAAGAAAAAACAAAAAATATTCCAGTAACTATAGGTGATCATCAAGTACTACCAGAGTGTTAGAAAAACCAAGACTTAACATGACTTGAATTCACATCCTGTATAATACAGATTTAAAATAGTAATGTGTCGTACGGACGCAGAAAAAGTGGCTTTTCTAGAAACCTCAAGTTTGTACTCAAAAGTCTGTGAGTTGGGCAAATTTCATAAAAGCTGAACTCAAATTGACACTCAATTACCCAAGAACAAATACATTTATAAAAGAAAGCAAAATAAACATTCATGAATAAATAAAGCAAATCATAATTTTCGAGAACATTGTGGCGTACGGGACATTCAAAATGTGTCGTACGGGACATCTCTAAATTGAAGCCAAACTTTCTTACTTTATGTCACTTTGACTTCTTCAATCACATTATTTGGCTGATTATAATGATAATCCTATCAAACTAAGACATTCATTAGGTTAGAAACCGCTATTAGCTGAATATTTCTGTCAATATATCATAAACAAAATAATGTGTCGTACGGGACAATTGTGTGTCGTACGGGACAATTGTGTGTCGTACAGGACACTTCTGTGTCGTACGGGACACTTGTGTGTCGTACGGGACACTTGTGTGTCCTACGTGACACTTGTGTGTCGTACGGGACACTTGTGTGTTGTACAGGCACTTGCGTGTTGTACTGGGCAGCCTGAATAAAAAAGATGAACTTTTTATCAATCAGAAGGAGCATTGCCCCTAAATTTTTCCTTTTTTATAAAAAATCTTTTAATAAGTAGTCATTCAGGACAATATAATTAAGTAACCTCAATATACACAATTGGGAGCAATATGTTATAATTTTTTTCATGATGGGAAATGTACAAGTGTTCACAGCATTTTTACGAGCTGAAAAACTTGAGGTTTTGTGTGAAGTTATATTTTAGGGAATTAATTGATGATTTCCAAACACTATTTAAACAATGAATGAATGAAACTTTGTGTAAATTATGGGGCTAAAATGTTATAATTTTTTATATAAAATGTATATCTACATGATATATGTCACAACTGTCACTTGTAATTCCACAATTTTTTTTTCTAAAGAAATGCGGTTCTACTTTTTCAAACCCATCTGCATTTCATGAAACCATATGGTTAGTCTTATTTTCCAAATTTTTTTTTACAACTTGAAAAAAGTAAGGAGTTTCAATACTTTATATAAAAAAATAGTGATCATCAAGGTAAGTCCAAATGGATGATCATGATGATTGATATGTATTTTTTTTTACATCTTATAATAATTTCACATTAGCATGCAAGAGGAAGTCATCTTCCAGGCTAGGTTGAAATAATTATAATGCTCAATGAAAAGAAATTAACCTGCTCTGATCAGTGAAAATCACCAGTTTAGCTGAAGGGATTCACAAAAGAATAAGCCTACATAAAATCAATTAAAATGTTTAGAATCACCTATTTCATGTTCTATGGAAATAAACAGTACTTTTTCAGTTCACTTTACATGTATGTAAAATCAACTAAATGAATTTAATTATGCCTACTATTTATGGTTTCTGAATCCAAACCCTGCAATTAAATGCATTATTATATTGTGTGTCGTATGGGACATGTCCTGTACGACACAGCGTGTGTCGTACGGGACAACTTTTAATAGGACAATAATTGAAAAATGAAGGGCGGTAATTAGATCCTTATGGGAATCGATCACCCATGGGTCAAACAAAGAGAAACTGATTTTATGAAATTGCATCATCAAAAATAAAATTGTTGGAAAAACTTTTGCATTGTCATTTGTCGTACGGGACATTGCCAAAAATAGGTTCGGAAAAATCAGGGCTGCCCCTATTATGGATCATGAAAATATTGTAGATATTATTTGGAACCATCAATGATATATTATTATATTGACCTGCAATATTTTCAATCTTCTCTTGCTTTGCAAATAATTGTTTCAGGCGGTATTTGCACTTGACTATTCAATGAGCAAAATTATTGAAATTTAAAATTCCATTGTTCCCCCCAATCAAAACTATATCTGTCTTCACTTTTGGTTAAAACTCATAATTTTCATAAAATTTAGGTATCATAGTAAAATATGACACTACTTATGACTTATTGAAAGCATGTTGAAATTTATGATATATTTGAAGTTCTAGTGTGGAATCGCCCATGTACAGTACTAACCTCAAAGAAATGATGCTAGATACATCTCGTGGTAGCATGGGGAAAATGGGGGAGGTTTCCATTGATCGTCCATGTTCAAGGGAATTAGCCTGAAACCACACAACATATCGGAGCTCATGACCAGAATTGCACAAGGTCAGTACACAATGCGAATGATGAGAGCAGGGGGTACAACTGCCTAGTCAGCTGATGGCACTCGTCAAGAGCTTCATTCAGTTCCAATCAATGCAGGGGGTAACGTGCCAATTCGCGGCTCCCGGTCTGCCGTGGCCAATTTGAGAGTCAGAGTCATGAAGGGCTAGGGATGGTATACAAGTGATGGGGTGATCAATAGTCATCCAATGATGGATGTTAATAACTTTGAACAGGAGATTTGTGGTGTACTGTACATGTCTAAACCAGGTTATTTGATGAAAAAAGGATTTGTAGAAATATAAAGTTTTGCAAAAATACTTTTTTGATAATCTTCTGTATATTAATCAAAGAAGGAAAGGATCAGTGTTGAGTGACATAGATCTTGTATATGTACATGTATGTGCACTGATAGATATGAACATACATGTACATGTAGATCTAGACAGAGATTTGATTTGGTCAGGCATTTTATTTGCATTATTTTTCATTTTTCAATAGGATTTGGAGGGGATGGGGGCTATACATTTAATACAATTGTCAAATATAATTCACTCACAATTGCTTCCATGTAGGCAACAGTATGTATGAAATATCCACACAGATTTTCTGCCTTCTCAATGTGTTCGTACATGTACACAGCCCTACTCAGTACAACTGAACTATTGGGTTTGGGGAGGATCGTCTGGCAGCGAACTGGTGTCAAAGTATTGTAGTGCATTTTAGATTTTCAAACGCTATTCAAAATGGACCAGTTCGTAGTTACTTCATGGACAATTTTGGTCAAATGACCTTTCATTTCTTTCATCATGATAGGCAGATTTCAAACAAGATATTACATAAACTTGCCTTACATAGCAGGATGAAGAAATTGAATAGACCAGGTGACTAGAATAGCACACAAATGAACACTTAATGAAGGCATTTGTTGCATTTCTACTTTGAATGCATATCTTAGCATCTTGCACAATGTACTTTGCAAACTGAAATACCAGTCGTTCGTGGAAGCATTGTTGTTTTTTGTGGATATAAATGAAAACGACAATTCAAAAGAATGTATGAATAATCAAGATATCAAAGTTGGTGCTTATCTCATTAGATTTTAAAGCACCATGTCATTTTAGTACAAATGACCTTCTCCTGATCATGCGTAGAATCTTTTGATCATGCGCAGAAAGGAACTACGAACAGGCTTATTGCTTCCCTACCATGAGAGAGATTACCATTATATGAAAAAGCTCATACTCAAAGACCTTACACAGTACAACCTACTAGTTGCAGTCTCAATCTTACTAGAATGACTTTTGAAATTCAAAGACGATTCTAGCCTATTCCATTGGCATGATAACAACATTTATGACGATAGGAATATGCTAGGAGACTGCCATTGACGGATCGATATAGAAACTTGAAGAGACGAGCCAAAATTGATTCTTTCCCCCACATCAATTCAGATGTTATCTTATTAGGATATCCCCTTCCCATCGGGAGCAAAAAAGAACTTCTTTATCAGTCAAGGAGATGGGATGTGGGCAAGAAATGCTATTAGACACTGTTCAGACTGAGGGTGTTGCAAGAAATATCGATAGTCAATTGCAATTTGACCAACAAGGAAGGAGAGTTGTTTATGTGTGACCAAAGAGCTTTCTTGGTGTGACATGATGACATTACACATCTTCAGGGGGATCTCCATGTAGCATAGTGTTCTGAGGTCCGTTGCAGAAAAAGTTGCGTGTAAAGGCAAGTTAAAAATCAATCGCAAGTCCCAAATGCGCGCTGTTAATTGGTTGAAATTCAAGTTGCCTTTAGAGTTGCGATGGATTGCAACTCTTTCTGCAATGGGCCCCTGGACACTCAGATGATATTAAACTTTTTATTGTTTGACCAAAGTTTCTCATACTGCTGTTGATTTTATTTTTTCATTTTTTTCTATTTTTACTCAAACTTAAACCAGTCCCAAGGGTTTTATTGTCTCACCTGCGAAGCAAAGTGAGACTATAGGCGCCGCTTTTCCGACGGCGGCGGCGTCAACATCAAATCTTAACCTGAGGTTAAGTTTTTGAAATGACATCATAACTTAGAAAGTATATGGATCTAGTTCATGAAACTTGGCCATAAGGTTAATCAAGTATTACTGAACATCCTATTAGAGTTTCATGTCACATGACCAAGGTCAAAGGTCATTTAGGGTCAATGAACTTAGACCATGTTGGAGGAACCAACATTGAAATCTTAACCTGAGGTTAAGTTTTTGAAATGTCATCATAACTTAGAAAATATATGGACCTAGTTCATGAAACTTGGACATAAGGTTAATCAAGTATCAATGAACATCCTGCATGAGTTTCACGTCACATGACCAAGGTCAAAGGTCATTTAGGGTCAATGAACTTTGGACGAATTGGGGATATCTGTTAAATTCCCATCATAACTTTGAAAGTTTATGGATCTGATTCATGAAACTTGGACATAATAGTAATCAAGCATCACTGAACATTTTGTGCAAGTTTCAGGTCACATGATCAAGGTCAAAGGTCATTTAGGGTCAATGAACTTTGGCCGAATTGGGGATATCTGTTGAATTCCCATCATAACTTTGAAAGTTTATGGATCTGATTCATGAAACTTGGACATAATAGTAATCAAGCATCACTGAACATTTTGTGCAAGTTTCAGGTCTCATGATTAAGGTCAAAGGTCATTTAGGGTCAATGAACTTTGGCCGAATCGGGGGTATCTGTTGAATTACCATCATAACTTTGAAAGTTTATTGGTCTAGTTCGTTAAACTTGGACATTAGAGTAACCAAGTATCACTGAACATCCTGTGCGTGTTTCAGGTCACATGTCCAAGGTCAAAGGTCAATGAACTTTAGCCGAATTGGGTGTATCTGTTGAATTACCATCATAACTTTGAAAGTTTATGGATCTGATTCATGAAACTTGTACATAAGAGTATAATCAAGTATCACTGAACATCCTGTTCCAGTTTCAGGTCACATGATCAAGGTCAAAGGTCATGTAAGGTCAATGAACTTTGGCCATGTTGGGGTTTTTTGTTGAATAACCATCATATCTCTGTAAGTTTATTGGTCTAGTTCATAAAAAGAGGACATAAGAGTAACCATGTATCACTGAACATCTCGTGCGAGTTAGAGTAGTATGCAAAGTCAGCACTGCTGCTATATTGAACCGCGTGATGCAGGTGAGACGGCCAGAGGCATTCCACTTGTTCTCCTTTTAATTTGTACAACATTGGTGAAGTTTGTGAACTCCCATTTTCAGTATTCTGGAAGCGAAAAACATTTTTAAAAAGAAGAAATATCAATAATTACATGATTAAAGAGATATTCTCAGATTGAAACATGATATTTTTGTTTAGTGAATCAGGGGTGTGAGTGTTCAGATTTTTATCTGATTTCAATTTTTTTTTTTCAGCTTACATGTATTTTCAGCTTTTTGGGGGGTTTTCCTTTGTACAAAAAGTATGGGAGCTCTTTATATTTCAGACTTTCAATATGCTTCAACTTTTTTTCAGATCTTTTTATTTGTGACCACTCACACCCTGATTGAATTACTTGTATCCTATCTTGAAAAAAAAATGAAATTTGCTCAGTATTCCTTGCCTGATCACACATTCCGTTCCCAAGTGGAGATGAAAAACAATGGTAACAATGTACTTTCAAATTGAAATTTTCCAGAATCATGAATAAACTGTCAGATGATCTTGTTTCACATGTGCTGCTTACACACTACACTTAAATCACTTTTGATAGAGTTCAATGTACTAAGTTCCAGAAAGCAAACTGTATATTTGCAGTAAAATTTGTAATCAATTAACATGTATGGCAGCACTTGCCACTGCTGGCTTAGATCACAGACACAATAGCAAGTGGTATGAAAATTCCTTTTGCTCAGTACGATCGATATTAACATTTTTACATCTTTGAATTCAATAATATTGATTGATTTTGTGAAGAGCAAAAAGATATCTCCAGTATTCAGCAACAATCAGATGAACTTTTATTCAGGGTCAGCGTTGTTTGTGCATATTTTGTATGGATATGAATATAAATATGTACAGTGTACATGTAAGTAGTCCTACTGCTACAAATGTAGTTTGTTTCTCAAGTTTTTATCCTTTTGTGAAATTGGGTTTTTATAAATTGTTAACTTGAAAAACACTGACCTCATTTCATATCTGATTTTGATGAAAGATATGCTGCAGTGTAGTTTGATTTTTCTTTTTTTTTCAAATCAGCTTGAAGATGTTTGGTTGTATATGGATTAAAAAATTCTGTTTAAAGCAAAAATATACTCTAGACTCGCATACAAAAAGCAATTGATTTTCTAGTTTCTTGTTGCAGAGAGAGTTGCGATCAAACACATCTCCTGGGCCCTGTTTCATAAAAGTTACTGTTATACCATTCAGTGGTAACTACCATGGTAACGCTGATCAACAGCCAATCAAAATCAAGGATTCAATGCAAGTTACCATTGCATGGCAAATACCATAATGGTAAAAATACCATAATTGTATTTTTTATGCAATGGGGGCCCTAGAATGCAAATCATTCAAATTTTTAATTGATCACAAGATTGTATATATTTTGGACTTGCGCATGATTTTTTTTTCGCAACGGGTGCCTGTCTGCACAATGTTACATTAGAGGCTAATCGGGTATCGAAATGTGCAGTCTGTATCAAGTCCATCCAGTATTTTCTGTAGCCTACTCATGACTATAGTACTGTAGATCTCTCTTCACTGGCAAACTTGATTCGGTTTTGATAGAAGATGCCCTTTTCCAGCCAGGAACACTATAGTGGGATGTGATGTCATACGATGTCCCTACAGAGCTAAAGAGGAATTTTTCTATTAAACTGTCGCGACAGATCCTGTCCCTTAGTCCCATGTGTAGTAGATTGCCTGGTTGTGATTAGTTCACTATCATACTGTCACTATGTACTTGTAACACTTCTACTCTTTATTCTCCCTTTTTAATACTTCTCACTTAGTATGCAATATACTGTATAAACTTTTTCGATTATGTCCAAAGCACTTCATATATAGAATAAATAAAATTAGAATATAATTTTCCTCCCAAGTGCTTATTGCATTCAAAGAAGCACTCAAATTTTTACTAAAAATTGACAGATTTTTAACTTGTTTTTTTAAGACTTGACTGAACAATATGGATGAAAATTGGGAGACTATGTAGACAGATAGTACTTTGACCAGTGAAGCTCATGCATTGTGGATATTTTGTTCAGCTTATTTTTAAATGATATTAGCATCTGTCATGCTTTATGTATAATACCATGCCCCTACAAACCTGTCTATACTATTTCACACACGTTTCTATCATACTTCTACTATCACTCCAATGTTACACTTCTTTTGTCATTCTACTGGCGCACTCACACACTGTCACATGTAGACCATTAATCACACTTCAGCTGGATGATTCGAAACAAGGAAATTTTTCATTCAGTGAGTTAATATTGTAGATATTTGAAAACAAATGCACTCTGAAA
The DNA here is from genome assembly GCF_018143015.1 of Lytechinus variegatus. Classification (NCBI taxonomy): domain Eukaryota; kingdom Metazoa; phylum Echinodermata; class Echinoidea; order Temnopleuroida; family Toxopneustidae; genus Lytechinus; species Lytechinus variegatus. The sequence continues at coordinate 6,741,730 of NC_054753.1, forward strand.
CCTAAATTATGATTCAATCAATATCTTATGCTGTCTGCTACTTTGACATCCCTACTTGTACTTTCATTTTCATAGGACCACAGTTCGATTATGCTTATTGTTTCATTACTCTTCCCCCACTCAGCCCAAAAAATCCCTTTACTGAAATGAACGACTTTAATTTGAAAATACAGTGGGCTATTCACTTAATATCAACAATGAACTTCTATTCCATTCCTCATTACAAATATTTTATTTGTCTGTTGATATCTTGAATAGTATGTACATTGATTTATTAATAGAGATTGTACAGTACAGTACTTCACTCTGATAAATGTACTTTTTTACAATTTGGCATGGTTATTCATAAAATTTCAAAAATTCTTTGCAGATCTGAAAAGAAAACTGAAAATAAATCATATCTAATCTGGATTTGTTAATTGATAATGAATCAGAGCACAAATATTTCATTTTATCATGGAAATCTTTGTCCTTTGGTTTAAAAATGAAACTACATTTAATTTTTTATTTATTCACATTAAAATATACGTCATTCTCAGTCTTTTAATGTCAAAAGTACTAGTGATTTCATCACAACCTATGACGAGGAGGTGGGATGGATACAAGGGGCAAAGGGTGTTTTACCTCAAAATTTTTATCTAGTTCTGTGCCCCATAACACAAAGCGTGCTCAATTAATCATGGGGCTGGGATGATTGACTGTGTTGCTTATTACATGTATGTGTGATAAAAAAAATAATGTAAAAATTCGCCCCTGACCCTTCCTGTGTTTAATTGCAAATTTATGTTATGAGGCATAAGACACTTATGTACTACATATACATTACTAATTGGTTTGACCCTTGATAAAGACATAATTAAACTAACATGTACAAAGGTCTTTATATATATTTTTTTATCCTGGACTTTGATGTAAAGCTGTATATTGATATTGTTCGAATGGGCTAACATCAAATTTGTATCTATAATTTTGAGATACCCGGTATCTCCTGAAAAGTTATCTCAAGTTGCTGGGGACTGTTTATGGTAATACATCATATATAAAATCATTTTTCTGGTCTCTTTACTTTTTTTCCTGAAGCACTAAATAATTATCAGGTGCACTTTTTTCATGTATTCACTCCTATTTCATACATGTATGACAGACACAGGAAACAAATGGGAGTAATAGCTGATAAGAGGTTAAAAAGTCAAATCAATGTGAACCAATGCCTTTCATTATTTTAATTTCTCCTTGCAGATGTAGGTGACATCATCACACAGTACAAGCTTCAACTGGAGCAGTCAAACTCATCGCATTCGTTGGGCCATCAACATGGTGCCTTCAACAGCTCACAAGGTAGTCTCTCCTCGCTCAACAACAATCAACAACAACAACTAAACCAGCAACAGCAGCAGCAACAAGTCTTACAACAATCACAACAGCAACCTCTTCAACTATCATTAGGTATGGTAACAACAGTTTTGTGTTTCATAAAGTCATGTGACATGTAATTACAGATAGCTGTTTTATGAATATGAAGTACCATGACATAATCCCAAGATTTTCTGACATTGTAGCTGACATTTTTCATTAGTATATTATTTTTCACTCATAATATGTCATCAAACCTGCTCTTTTAGCTACCACCTTTCTCTTTTACTGAAGTTTAACGATGCTAAAAAAGAAGAAAAAATTAATGTAACAATGAGATTTTTAAGAACCAGATACACTCCCCTCCCCCCCCCAAAAAAAAAATTGTCTTTAGTGATTTCAGTGCTTAAACCATGAACTACATGTACATACATGAATATAGTTTTAAAAGCAGAAATGCTCTTGAAACTGATTGTGTCCATATCATTCTACTCCATACTTTTTTATCCCACCACTTTGTTGAAATGAAACTGTGTTAAAGCAAGTTCTGTTGAAACAAATAAACTGCTATATCTTGTCTGATCTTTCTGTTATTCAGTTTTAGGATTTACAAAATGGTCTCAAAATCTTACATTGATTTTTTCCCTGCCATTATTAAAACCAGATATATCTCCTAGATCTGATGAAAATGTGTCTCTTTTGGGTATAATAGTTTTATGGAGCTTTTTTTTTTTAGGTTTTATCAAGTGTAGTCTAAAGTCTTATATTGATTTTTTTTACCTTAATATACCAGATTTTTTTAAATAGCTCTGATGGATATCTCAAAGTTTGTCTCTTCTGGTACAGAAGTTTGAGGGAGTTGTGTGATTTTTAGATTTATCAAGTGTGGACTGAAATCTTATATTGATTTTTTTTTACCTTTATAAACCAGATCTACAGTGTATTTTGATTAGCTGTGATGGATATCTCATAGTTTTTCTCTTCTGGTAATAGTTTTGTGAAGCTCTATCATTTTCAGGTTTTATCAAGTGTGGGTCTGAAAATCTTATATTGATTTTTATTTCTTTGTAACCAAATATCTACTTCATCTCTGCTGAATACTTCATGTATCTCAAAATTCATCTCTCTTGTGAATGTAAAGAAACACATAAGTGTAAATCACATTTGGGCAAGAATTTAGAAAATGGGGTATAATACTCATATCTCATTATTGATACAATCTAATACGTCTTTCCCACATGGCTAAATGATAACAGGAATATGTATTCTTAGAAGAGCACAATGTTGGTACATTTGGAAATCAATTTGAGGGTAATCTGAAAACGGATGAAGGGAGTTTGTTTTTAGAAGTGAAATATCCTGTCGGATGTCACTGAGATTTCCCATTGATTTTCCAGAGCAATGCTTGTCATTGTTTTACATTGAATTCATTTTGATATTTTAGGTGTTATCTTTCTTGCTGATTTGTTTTCTTTGTTTCTTTATTTTCTTTCATTCCTTCTAAGTTTATTCCTTCTTTTTTCTTTCTTTCTGTCTTTCTTTCTTTCTGTCTTTCTCTCTTTGTTATTTCTTTCTTTCTTTCTGTCTTTCTTCTTCTTTTGTTCTTTCTATCTGTCTTTCATTCTTGTTTTAATTCTTTTCTTTTATTCTCCTTTCATTTTGTCTTGTCTTCTGCTTTAGTTCTCCTTCCCTCACCACCATTTTCTTCTTCCCTCCTTTTACTTCTTGTTTTCCTTTTTCATTTCTTTTTCCTCTTTTTTTCTTTGTCTGTTCCTACCCCTACCTCATTCTCCCCCTCATTAATTTTTTTATCTTCTCATCCTTAATTTCTCTGTTTTCTTCTGGAGCCATGTCCCGATTTTTATAGCTAAAAATTGAACACAACATAGGGTTACATTAATGATATGTTGTTGTTTTTTCTTCTTTTTCACAACAGGAAATTCAGATTGGTTGAATAACCTTGACCTTCTGAAAGAGAGTGTGCGTGTTGCGAGTAGCTACAACTTTTCAGATTTAGATTTATCACAATTTGCAGGTAAGTTGTAATACTCCGCCCCCTCCTTTTCCAACTCATTAGTTATTTTAATAACAACAACAACCAAAAAGAATAGATTACCTTTCCCCTCCCCCCCCCAAAAAAAAGTTGTCTTTGTGCCTTGAGGAACAATACCCAAGATATAGTTTGAAAATATAAAAGCTCTGGGGAGCATTTTTTGAAAGTATTTGTCAGGTGTTTTATCTGACAGTTACAGTAGTTACAGTGTTTGTTAGCCAATGAAAACCAAAGAAAGTTGTCATATCTGTCAACATATCAGACAAATGTTGATGAAATGCTTTCCTGATTGAAGTTTTTTTTATATAACAAATAATGATGAAGGCTTTGACGAGAATGCACCCCAAATATTGGATCCATAGAACAATGTTTTCTCACAAATGATGAAGCTGTAAAATTTACATTCTTTAAAAAAAAAGAAGTTAAATAGGAATCTCAAAAATAACTCATGAACATTCCCTAATAAGTACTGTTCCTGAAGGTATAAATTACATTTTAGATTATATGTTGTTCTATTACGAATTTGAGATATTGTTTTTCAAAACTGCAGATGAAAGTGAAATTGAAAATGTAATTCCATGAAAATCAATAGTGGCTTTACTAGTAGACCGCTGATAATCTTCAACCTGTTTCATTTCATGGAATGGAAGTGTTGCTTAATATCCTTCTGAAGTTGTGTAATTACCAGGGTTGGTCTGGAAATGTACCAAAGGAAAGGAAGAGGAACAGAGTTGGAACTCTAATGTCATCGAGGCCAACTATTGTTATGTTTCCTGACTTTCAATATGACTTTAGACTTTGTTTAATTGGTAATGTTAAAACTTACAAACAGTAATGGCATATCCATCTAGGCTGGATACAATGCTTCAAGGGCAGCATTTTCTTTGCATAGTAGTCGGCCTTTAAACCCATAAGTGTCTTTAATATCCAGCTGGATTTGCATCTGAGACTGCTTGTTAAAGACATGCGATAAATTATAAAGATAGAAAAATTTCATTTTGTGATCCCGTAATTGACTTCCAACTTTTTGACACCCTTTGCTGTTCAATGCATGCCTGTTTCGCCAGCGGAAAGATTGTTTGAATTTATATAATATCAATATTGAAAGCGTTTAATTATTTGAATTTATTTCCCTTCATTTATTTAGGACACCGTATAGAATGACATTCGATAATTTGTTATGCAAATTAAGTCCGCTTGGTGGAGTTTGGTGCATAGGTGCGTTGACGTGTCACTCCATTTTTGAAAGGTTCAGGAGTCAGACGCCAGTATCGGCCTCCTCAGTTTGGGGGAAACTTTCTGTTGTGAAACGTGATTTAAACGTGGTTTTATGTCCCGACAGAAAAGAATTGAATGCGATGGATAGTCGAAAGAAGGAACACAAACCGTCACATCCCGCCGTACCGAAAATATACGTTTAACGACGTTATATATCGGTACGGCGGGATGTGACGGTTTGTGTTCCTTCTTTCGACTATCCATCGCTGGCTCCTTGGCGGGGAATCGAACCCCCGTCTTCCGCGTGACAAGGAGCCAGCGATGGATAGTCGAAAGAAGAGTAGACTCAAAGAGTCTGCTGTAGCATTTAACTGAATTGCCAATGAGAACCAGTAGTTGACGCCATAGAAGTTAGATGGACTGACTATGAAGTCCCAACTCTCACTCGTACTCTATTTGACCCTGTATGACTCTCTTTTACCATTACATGGCTTGCAAAGACTATCAGACAAGAACATTCTGAGAACTTTTAAGTCATTGTAGCTGGAGCAGTTTCCAGGGGAGTGTTTCATCAACATTTTCATCCGACAAGTTGTCAGATCTGACATCTTTCTCTGAGGTTGATTGGCTGAGAGGTACTGTTACTATGGTAACTGTCTGATAAAATGGGACTTGTCAGATAAAACGTCCGACAAGTCCTTTCATGAAACGCTCCCCAGGGTACTGTTTCATCAACAATTTCATCCGACAAGTTGTCAGATCTGACATCTTTCTCTGACGTTGATTGGCTGAGAGGTACTGTTACTATGGTACTGGTCGGATAAAATGGGACTTGTCGGATAAAACGTCTGACAAGTCCTTTCATGAAACGCCCCCCTGATCTCGCCACAAGATTTTACCTCTGACCATTGCGACTGGACCAGACCACCTTTGACTCTTCTCTATCTTTGACTCTAATTAACTCTTTTTTTATTCCAGGTCTCATGGAGAGTATGAAGCAAGCTGACTCCAAGAACTGGTCATTGCAGCCTGAGCAGTTTGCTGATCTAGCCGAGTCACTAAGTAACTTCTTCCAGCAAACAGGTGTAGCTGGGTATCTCAACACAAGTCGGGGTAGTGGCGGAGGTAGGCAGATTTCTGGGGTTTTTTTGTGGAGGTGCCATAGCCGAGTGGTTTAAGGTGCCTGACTATACACTGACAGTCCGGGGTTCGATCCCCGGTCGCGGCACCTATGCCTGCAAAAAAGGCATTTAATCAACAAAGCTATTTTATCCTGCATTCAAATAAATAAAAATGCTATATGCATTCTTGGTAACTGGGTGTGCACTTGTATGTTATTAAAAAAAAATCAAATTAAAAAAATCAAATTAAAAAAAGAAGAGATTTCTGTTTTAACTTTTCAGTAGGCATTAATATATCTCCATTGTGCTAAAATGGGTACCTGGCAGGAATTTATTCTTGAAATGCAGAAGCATCTGCTCTGCGAAAGCCAGGATGATTATGCTTCATTAGAATGCTTAGAGACTTCTAATAAAGTGATAGCAGTTTAAAGCCTGTGTATAGCTTTGGTAAAGGGTCAATAATGTGATTGATAATCGAATATCATCTAATATGACAGTCTTACTGAAGCGTAGAGACCGTTAGATATTTTTCCAACTGCACTTCTCTGAGAAAATTTCAAATATTCAAATCTTGGATATATAGCGCCCTCTCTCGGCGATGCTTGTTTTAAATTAAAAAAATGGGCATTCAAGCACTTATCTTATAAATTTAGTGATTAGATATCCAAAAGTTACAGACAAAGAACATATCTTGAAAGTTTCAGCCCATTCCATGATTTGGAATAGGATTTAATTGAAAGACAAAAACACACAGATATTTCAATTTGATCGGGTGACCCGATCAAGTTAAATTTCCATGTAAAATCGCAAAATTTATCCTGTAAAACACATTTTCATTTCATATCCTCCACATCATAACTGTTATAGGGTATATCCATTCATATTAGCTAGCAATGAATTGGAATAGTGATAGGTGCATTTTGGTGGATTTACCAAAACTATACACAAGCTTTAAACCAAGTATAGATTTTATTGTGATGAAGGACTTGAGTGTAATAGATATAAAATTGGTTTTGAGTGAACCTAAGAAACAGGAAGAGGATAAAGCAATTATAAACTTTCTCAAGGCTCCTTCAGTTTCACTTAGTTCATTTGTAGTTTCATTTTGGATAAAAAATGATCACCATTCGTTCTTATTTTAAAAAAAAATAAATACTTTGAACCATGACATGGAAGATAACAGATATTATGGTAATTGGTATGAGTATTGTGTAAAGAACGATAGAAAAATGTTAAGCATTATCGTGGGCAATTATTTTAAGACTGCAAGGTCAGAATGTTGCATCCTGGATGAGGAACCAGCTGTTATAAGTGGCTGTGGTATCTTTTAATAATGAAACTTTGCAATGGCCAGATTATTTAAGAAGGATTAATATGAAGTTGAAGAACATGGAAAACAGAAAAAGTTGTTGATTGAGTTATAAATGTTCATCAATTTTCAGTTATAAAAATGAAAGGAATGACCCACCCTTTTATATCTCAGAGTAACCCATCCCTTGAAAAGAAAAGAAGTAGGATAAGATGCATATCATAATCACAAGTAAAACCTCTAATCTTTGACAGATTTGATATAAATAGAGCAAAACACTCTGTGGTTAAATGAAGAATATGAAAACATGTGAGGCATTTTTCATTTTTATTGGTTTTAGTTTATCACGGATACACATTATTGTTTAAAAGAGGAAGTAGGAAAGGAAATTCTACTTGAAATCAAGGTTGTTATTTTCTTATGTTTGGCATGACCGCAAGAAGCCTGATTTTTGTTTGAGAGTTCAACTCTTTCCTGTCTAGCTTCAAGAGAATTTAAAGTGAAGTTTCATATCAAGGAGCGCCTTCATGTAAATTTTGACGGACATAAGCCTTTTGTAATTTACGGAAAGCTTTATTAAGCACCACACCCTCAGGTTATGGGGGTTGTTATAAAAATTTTAAAAAATGCTCCTTTCAACTCAAGAATTGTATTGCAAAGTTATGATGGAATTAGATTATGATTTGATGATGATGATGCACATCATTTGTATAACGCCATATATCTTTCAAAGAAATTCAAAGGCGCATATTTGGAGGAGCCAGCCAATCTGGGTTGCCTAGAAGGGTGCGCACACAGAACCGTGACCCACAGGTCTCTCCTCCCGATATAACTGGTTGAGGGAATGCAGGTGGACTACTACAAAGGGTTTCCCCCTATGATGTCTGATTTATATGGTATTTCTCATTTCTCCCATTACAGGAAGTGCATTCAGCGACAGTCCTCATAGCAGCATCTCTAACTCAACAACAGGAGGTGGTGGTTTCCTAATGGGTTCACCGCCCCTCCTTAGCCCTAACAGCAGCCACCAATCTCTAGGTGTTCCTTCACCGATCATGGGTCACAACCTTAGCCCTACCATGGTCCCTCAACCTCACCAAGGGTCATCGCCAAACATGCAACGGGTAGTCCATCACCAGAGCGTGCTGCCGCGGCGCACCACCGACTTCCCCGATGATGACATCGAGGATAATTTCCCGTGGGACACCATCGCATAGCCCTATCCTGGGTATTGACTGAGACAAGAACTCCCGTTTTGCTGGGTGTCCAGGGCCTGGGTGGGTTCCTTAGGCAAGGTAGAGCCGAATGCTTTGAGTGTTCTTGGTATGTCTACCATTCCTCTGCCGTTTGTGGAGCCTGTGTGTGCTCCTAAGGCAGGGGAGAGCAGGATGCTTTCAGCATTCTGGGTACATCCACCTTTCCTGTCTGCCGCTTTTGGAGGCTGTGTTAGATCCGCTGTAAGGCAACTCCAGGGATGTAATCCAAACTGCAAGTGCTCTGAGGAAGCTCTCATCAAAGAAAGCTTGAGTGCACATCTATCTGTCTGGAAACATCAACGACAGCATCAAAGGGTTGTGCCTGCGTGTAGTGTTAAGGAACACGTCGAAGGTGTGCTGCAATGGCTTCAGCGTCGAGTGTCACTACAAAATTCATCCTTGTCTAACCAAAGAAAACCTGTTATGGAAGAGAGAAAAGAAATCTGGTAATTTCGACGTTTGAAATGACACCAGATGATGCAGTTGCAACCTTGCAAGAACCGCTTTCAAGTAAATGAGAATGTGCAGTGTACTTTGAAAGACCACCTATGTAAATCATGTTGAGTCTTTCTCAAGAAGTCACATGACAGAGATCGGGTAAAACAAATGTTATACTGCTACAGATTGGGATAGTATCTCCAGAAGACATGTGTTGTAAGGAATATGCAAGATGGTGATTGCTGTGAAGAATGGCAGAGAAATTGTGTAATGCACAAGGGTGTAAAAGTGGAAGAGTAATATCTGATGATCACCCATTATATAGCACAAGTGAACAACGATCCTTCACTTCTTAAGGCTCTTTGATTGGCTAATTCTGACAGGCACCTCCCCAATTTCAACATTTTTAAGAAGGATGTCAGAGATGGTGGTTTAGATATGAATCAATTGCTGCATGATGAGTTTAATGAATGTTATTTTTAATACAAATTGGGAAAATGCCAGGTAAATTGAACCAAGAATAATAATTTGAAAAAAAATCTAGTCCCAAGCTTCATCCTCTTTCTTTAATGTTTTTCATCAAAGAAGATGGGTAACCAATTGGAAAAGCAATACTGATTGCCTGGGATAATTTTTATCTATTTGTGTTATGAGAATATTTTTATGGTCAACACTCTCTCGCCAGTTATGTTGTACAGGTGTGGATATGTACATAGACAAACAGCTATATATTTGTGATATTTGGGTGAGAGTGTGTGTGTGTGTGAGTGTGAACGGCAATACACCCAAAACTGTGCTGGTTCTGTTTTTATGGTTTCTCTCAAATCTGTTATCTTTCTCAAATATGCTTTTCTTGTAGGCTGGTCTAAAGTAGGATGAGGAAAAGATATGTTGTTGATGCAAGGCAAATTCATTGGTACTTTGTCTGGACAAACAACCGTCCACTCATTATACAACTGGGTATGCTATTGAAATAATCCTACCTTAGTGAAGGTACCGGAGTTTATTTTTTTCATTGGCCTATTCTGTACATCCTACAGACTTTTCAGCCGATCTGGATTAATATTTCAGTTTGCCAGTAGCAGCTAGTTTTGTGTTCATAGTACGCATTTTTATTCGTCAATACCTCTTTTAATAAAATAGATGCATTATCTTTTGAGAATTTTTAGGAGATTGCGTGCATTAGCTTCAATGCTATCTTGCACTGTGGTAAATCTACAGTGTTTACATCAGTTTTGTTTGAACGAAGAAGAGTTTAACCCCATTAGAACAACGTGACACTTTGCTGTGTACATTTTCATTCACTCTATACATGAAATATTTAAATGGGACTTGCATAATTGCCAATCATATGGTAAATAGGAATATCATTGCATGATGCATGCTCTTATCTATTGCAATATATCAATCATTGAATTTTTCTCCTTTGGATGTTTATCAATTTCATTTGATCAATTTCAATTTTAAAAGGTTTTATATTGACATGATAATGATATTTCAATTTTATAATTCATTATTTGCATTTTTGTGATAACCAGTCATGAGTATTTACTACTCGAATTCAAATCATGTTTTATTTGGTACAGTTTGATTTTTCAATCTTAATCAGTTATTCCTCTTGTAAATTCTAAATGAAACTCAGAGCATTGTTTGTGAATTTTTAGACAGCCATTGACATGTAGTGTTATTAAACAGGGTTAGTAAGCTTGTATGAGTTACAATGTGTAAGCCAGTTCAATCTCTTTCTTAGGGCATTCTTTACTACTGATGGGGCTCATCACCAATTGCATTTGTATCACACTTTTAAGTAACGAAAAATAAAACAGTCACAAAAACAAGTGTTGTGAAACGCCAGAGTCACACCAGTAAAACCGACTCCAAACTAACCGATATGATGTCATTGGAAATAATAGAGTACCGAAGTATGACGTCATTATTCATCACTTTTTGCATGTCAGCATTTTTTATACCATATTTTGGTAAGGCATGATGAAAAATCCCAACAACCCAAAATTTGTGGGAATCGAACCATGGGGGCCTATTTGACCTCATGAATACATAATTAGCAAATATCGTATTGGCCAGGTTCCTTGCATGTAGAACCAGGCCAATAATAATACACTGACCACAATGGGGCTAATTATGTATTCATGAGGTCATATCTCAAGCCCCCCCCTCCCCATGGACTAATTTGCACCGTTGGTAATGGTGTTGTTTCATTATGCTCGACCAAAATATAGTATCAAATATGCTGAAATGCTAAAAAAGTTTTTTTGGTATGTCATCACTTAGTACTCTATAGATTTGGTCTATTTGGAGTTGATTTTATATGTGACCGAGTCTGCTTTGTGGAATAACATCAAACTCTGTAATAGTCTTTCTTGCAAATCTTGATATCATGGTTTTGTATTAAAAATGAATGTAAGTGACCTTTTTTTTATAAGAAATCAGGTGTTTCAGGTTATCCTTCGCCTTTTTTAAAGTGACAATTTTGATGGAGAGTGAAGACAGAGACATACTGTACATAGATCATGAGGCTTTATATTTTAGTATGATGGATTTTGTCTCTTGGAATGTTACTGCTGATGTCACAGGTTAGGAGGTCTAACCGGGTCATATCATATGGTGTCTAAAATAGAACCAGTGGAAATATAAAGGATGTTCAGATTCTATGTCACAACCAAAAGATACAACAGATACGCAAACAAGAAAAGAACAATGATATTTGTCTCTTTATTGTCTTCAGATATCACCACTTAAGAAACACCAAGTCAACATGTGACCCTTTCCTCACACTCACAGAAAAATAGCTTTCAATACCAAAACCTGCGCCAGATTTCCAAGATAAATATGAAAATTTCGATTTCAGCAATAATTACTGTTAAAGATACCATGAAAATTTTACACTATGAAGAGTTAGGGAATGGTGTCTTAAAATGCACCAATTTGTATGAAGTTTAGCAAGAGAATTATATTTGTAAGGTTTCCTAAAAATACTCACAAATTCAACTGTTAACTTTGCCTACACTAGTAAGTTAAAACAACCAAAGAAAGGGTTAAGTGTACTGATAATCTGAACTTTTTTTCACCTGGCAGTCTATTTGAGGACACCATACATTAGGATATCTGACTTCCTCGCCTGTGACACCGGCAAATTTACTGTACAGTGTAGATCATCTAGATCACCTAATAACGTACTTTGCCGGTAAAGAAATATGATAGAAATCAACGTTATTGCCTGGCTTACTATTCTATGCAACTGACAAAGGATATATTGGATTGCTGAATTCTTCTTTCGTAATTTCAAATATTTCATATAATTCATCAAGTACAATATATTGAATATGATACAATCATATTTCATTGTGATTGTCGTGTAATAGAGTTCATTTTCGTATTTCTAGACAGGTGCGTTTGTGTTATGTATTTTTCTTGTTGTGTTATATTTGTGGTTACATCGTAAATTGCATCTTACATTGTACTATCCAACTGCATTACAGCATAAAAGCAGATACCTTTCAGTGTTAATTGTAGCTTAATTGCAGCGGGATTTTACAGTGTACATTTAGGTTAAGTTGCTTTTAGTTCTGCCATTCTGAGAACACTTCTATATTGTGTCAGATTCTCAAATACAGATATTGTAAAAGTATGAGCAAAATCACGAAACTACATTTCTCTTGATTTGCAAATTGCATTGCCTCAACAATGAAATTTTTTTAGTGAGCTATAAACGAAATTCCCCATCGAAAAATAGAAAATCAATTGGTTAGTGGAGTAAGGTTCAGGGGAGTGTTTCACAAAGTTTTTTTCAGTGGTTTCACTGACCTATTTTCTCTGAGCCATTCAATTGCAAGGATTTGTAGTAGCTTACAACAATAGTTGGCGCTAATCACTCACAACTTTTTCATGCGATATTCCCCACGTTCATACAATGGCAATGTTAGATCTGATAGAGCAGGTGTTTTTCAGGGTTATGTCTCCATGTATTGATCCGGTGACAATGAAAACTCGGTCACCTATAGAGGCTGGTAAGGATGCTTCTCTATTTCTGTCAAGCTATGGCAATGATCAGAGGTCAAATTCACAGGATAAAGCGAAGGCATGTGGAGCATTTCATGAAATGAATTGTCTGTGGTTTTTCACTGACAACTGTTATAAGCTACTGAAATCCTTGCATCTGATTGGTTCAGAACAATTTAGTCTCTGAAAACCACTGACAAGATGAAACACTCATAAAGTGGTGTTTAAGCAGTGAGAATTTGAACAGCTCAACACTTTTCAAAGAGGTTGTAATATTCTTGATCAGTTACCCATTCTCAAGGTCTCAGTAAACATAGAGGAGGGAAGCATGTTATAAAGCTGTTTGTATGTTAGGCACAATTTTATGCATGACTGATGGTTATTGTCTTAAATATGCATATACTGCAAAATCCTGTTCTGATAAAATAAGAGTGTGTTCGTGAACCTTAATCAATCTTAAAAATATTGAATCTTAAATGCTAGTAAAAAAAAAATGAGAATTGTAATCCATTAAGAGCAGATTTCAACTGTAACTGATGAGAATCAAGCCATCAAAAGCACCCAAGAAAGTGTCACCTGTCATGTGTACATGTAACTTAGATCACCTTTATGAAACACCACAGAGTTATTGAAGGTAGATTGTAATAGTTTCAATATCATTTGAATTACTAGTTTGATTTTATTTGAAATCATCACTCTCTTTAGCTCAAATGGTTTTATGAAATGAGAATGTAGAAGAGCGAAAGCTATTTAACAAAATATGAATCATTTGTTAAAACATATATCACGCAAGGATTGACAGTGTTGCAGGGTGTCCTATAAATCAAGTGTGTCCCCAAAAAAGTAGAAAATTGGATTTTATGTACTTTGCTTGTTTTGGATCTTCTCTTTGTGTTACTTCACCTTTAATAGTAATTCTCTTAGAAATGTTTGAAGCATTGATACAAATTAAAATCAAGCTAATCAATTGATAGGATGACTGATTGTTATGATTGATTGCAATCAGCTCTGTGTCAAAGGGGCTCCAATGAATATTGCACTTTCCAAGAAGCTGTGGTTTTGGGACTACTGCAACAATTATGATTTGAAAATAATTCTTATGTCAAAAGGGCTTGTGACCAGAATGAGTGTTTCATGATGTGATGGCCTTTTTTAAAACTTGATTGTTTATTTTGATATGGAAAAATTTTTGATTTTGAAAGAAGGAAATGTTATTAAAATCATCCAATAGTTTGTTTAAATTAGTTAAATGTAAGCACTAAATGTTGTCTTAAATCAATCTGGGCTCCCTTTTTGTCAGTGGCATGTACCTTACTCAATTTGGCATTGTGTTCACACCTGGGCTCATTTGCATAAAATTCACTATTATAGTATGTCCAGCATCCACTGGAATCTTTGATTTTGATTGGGTGTTAATCATTGCTGGGGGTAATTACCAAATGTTGGCTGACCCTTTATGCATCATAGTCTTGGGGCCTGTTTCCTAAAGAATTTTGACTATCGTAACTTTGCCATTATTGTATCTACGACTTAAACTTAGGTTGTGATTGGCTGCTGAGACTTGCTACCATTTTAGTGACAAAGCAACCATAGTCGTAACTCTAAGACTGGCTCCGGGACCAGTGAGAAACCATCAGGCCAAATATAATAAAATATATAATGTCTTGCCTTAGTTCAGGCTCATACTGATATTTAATACACTTTACATATTACAGAGAGCCAATGCTTTGATTTCACTCTGCAAATATCTCTGTTACCTTTGAAATTTCTGAAGTAAGTTTCCATGATTTGGAAAGGGATATTTCAATTTATTCTGCTTTCAAACTGGAACAATATCTGATGTTTTCTGATAGGTGAAGTATACCTGAGGGCCCTGTTGCAGAACAAGTTGTGATTAAATGTAACTCCAAAAATTAAGCGCAAGTCCACAACACATGCATTTCATTGGTTGACAATTGAGTTGCGTTTGATTTTAACTCTTTCTGTAACAGGCCCCTGATTAGACAATATTAGGGATGGTGTTTCACAAAGATTTAACCGTTGACTTGAAACAAATCATACTTGAATTCCCAGATGTGTGTGATATAATGCATCAAAGCATTAATCAGATCATCACTGTCATTGGGTGGGACATTGCTCTTTGTAATACACCCCCTAGGTATTTTTCTTTACCGGGCAAATGTGAACCTGGGAAAAAAATTGCACAATGGCTCAGGTCGAATTCATACCAAAGTGCCCTGCAGAGTCCTAGAAACCTAATAAGAATCTGAAATTTCAATAGGGTCTAGAATAATCTGTAATACAATGTAGCAAAATTGGGCTGGTGTGCTCAACATTAAAAATGAAATATTGAAATAATTTATTTTTCCCTGATGCGAACACACTTTATTTTATGATTAATGTTATCTGGGATAAATGTTAGTGGATCAGGACATGCACATTGAATATTAACAGTGTTATTATTGAATATACTCTTTATTTCTAACTCGTCTCATGCCAAAGGTTAGAGTTATATTTATATAGAACAACTATATCCATAGAAATAACTAACAAGCCTTCAAGAGTATATGATTTGCAGTGGGGAGAAGCTATATGTTTTCTAATCACAGTATGAAAGATCTGTTGAAATAATTTTATTTTATAGAGATAAAGATATTTATACATATATTATTGAAGAAATGTGTGCACTTAACGTAGCTCAAATTTCAAGCAACTGCAAATTCTTTTGGGAATGGTTTACCATTTCATTCAGTTAAGAGGCTTGTTGGACTCTAAATTTACCTATCAAAAAGTGTATGTTGCACAGTGACCACCTAATTTAATAAATCCACAATAAGTTGACAAGCATGACCCTTTCTTGTGCTAGATCAGGGGCCCGTTTCATAAAGGACTTACAACTGTTGTAACTTTGACATTATGGCAACTACCATGGAAACCTTGATTGTGATTGGCTGCTGAGCCCTGTTACCATGGTAGTTGCCATAATGGCAAAGTTACAAAAGTTGCAAGTCCTTTAGGAAACAGGCCCCAGATTTTCAATAATTGGATTTCTATGAAATCCAATTTTCCCTGAAAAAAGTTATGGTATTGTTAACAAGCATGTGAATGCAAAGTTTGATATTTGATGAGAATTATAGATGGTTCTCTTTCATTATGTTGAAACAGGAAATTTAGCATAAGAAAGAGTCCCCTTTTCGTTTGGTTGTCTGTAACTTAAGAGCGTTAAGAAATGGGACTCTTTCACAAAAAAATAATCGCAGAAGTAGGTTACCACTGAAATTTAAAAAGTAGGGATTACACATACTCTCATTTGATTCAGAAATCTAGACCAAATTGTTGCTGGATGATCTTCAATCTTTCATACTGATATGTAAATAGAATGACAATTATTGCAATAAAGTCATTTCATTTTTAAATGGTATCATCAGGGATGTTGTGACCCCCTTCTTTAAACTATTTTTGTATAAATTATTTTGAACTCTTGTTACAAATGCTAGAGAGATATATATTAAGAAAATGAGTATATGTACATAATCATATAGTTATCTTCCTTATCTCTGTGATATATATATATATCCAAAAGTGTAAAATAGGAGACTCGCATTGCCTGTCTTTGTACATAAAAACCAATATATATATATGACATCTTCTTTCATTTGTGAAATATGAATGTATCATACTCAATTGAACTGTCATGAATGCTGTGTATTTGTTTAACATTTTTGCCTAGAAAGAAATAAAATGAGCTTGACTTGAAACTACCTTGGTGTCCAGTTTTGAATTGTGTGTTCACTGTATATATATATATATTACTAGTTAGCATTATTAGTAAGTATCTCTATGGTTCACTGTCAAACCAGGGCTCTGTAACACATAGACTAGCGTTTAATATACAAATAGCGAATATTCTTATTCGTACAATGGTGCGAGATTTCGCATTCGGTGAAAGAAAGATGCTCTATTCAACGAGGCGTTTGCTGAGTTGAATAGAGCGTTTCTTTCACCGAATGCGAAATCTTGCACCATTGCACGAATAAAAATATTCGCTATTTGTGTTGTACAACGCTTGGAATCAAGCGAAAATATTAAAAAACAAAGAGTTTTTCACTGCAGTAATCTTTGAAAAGGGAGCAAAATTATTGAAAGGGAAAAGCAAAATCCCACAAGCGCACATGATCTTGGACATCATTGCGCATTTAGCCAGCGAGCTGTACGCGCATTGTCATTTAATCAATGAAATCGCATTGTGACGTCACCTAAAGCCGTGCAATGGTCCATTTTGGACGGTACATTTTGGATGGTATGTTCTGTGTGCAACGGTACGACTGTGACATTCAGCCTCCCATTTGCTTGTGTACAACAATACAAGCTAAGTAGGCATTGTACAATACCTAATTTGAAAGAACAATTCTGATTGGTTCCTTGTCAGTCTACGGAGCGAAATATGCATGCAACGATGATCTTGATAGGCCATTTCAAATAGCGTGTGTTACGGAGCCCAGGGGCCTGTTTCATAAAACTTGTTATACTTTTTTAAAGCTACTGAAATCATTCAATTTAATTAACTCGTCTTTGTGAAACGGGACCCTGCTTGATCTACCATCTGTTATAAAGACCACAATAATGGTATCCCTACATTAGTTTTCCCTCATTGAAACATTTATAGAAGGACCACTATTCTTGTCTCCTTTGTGAGTGATTTTTAGAGAAAGGATTGACTATAGTTTATTTTGTGGTGGACTGGATGTGTGATTTGGAATAGATGACAAGGTACTGGTTCCTATTCCTGTTGTGACATCAATGTCCTTTTGGAAAGACATTGATCTGTATTTCCAGCAAATGCTCTGGGTTATACCTTGGCCCTTACTGAATTGGACATTTTTCTTGACTGACCCCCTTCCCCCCCCCCCCGAAAAAAAAAACAGGGGAAAAGAGGAAAATTGAAGAGAGAAAGGGGAAGAAATTAAGGTAGCCTTTTAGGTTCTCCTTATTTTCCTCAGAAGAATAGAAACCTAAAAAGAGACATCTCTCCCTCCTCGCTCCCTCTCTTTCCCCTCTCTCTCACATTCTCTCTTTCCAACATAGATTTTGCTTTCACGCTTGGCAAGGGAATGACAATACTATTTATTATTTCAAGTTTCCCCACTGTTTCCAGACCATTTCTCTTCCCCGTTTTCCCGGCCAGCATGGTTATATTGGGCTCAAGTTTTCTAACCAGCAAGTATAAGGTATACATTTAGGTATGGGATTAGAATAGATATGAAATTACCCCCAAGTATGAAAAGTCATCATTTCCTATATCAAAATTGGTTCAACAAAATTTCCACTCTTTTGGTCAAGCGGGTAATTATAAATCTATCATATCTGCCACCAGTGTGTTCAGTTCCCACCCCCTCCAAAATTAAATTCTGGCTATGCAGATGGTGTTGTGGTGGTGGTAGTGATGACAAGCTTATGATTTTGGCCCGGGGGGGGGGGGCCACTTCCATTCACGAGTGGATACCATGCGCGACCATGGGGTCTCGAAAAGCACCCTAAACACGTAATTTTCATATTCTTAAAATGCACCCCTTAACAAGTATTGGTGTGTGAAACCCATCCCTTAACAAGTATTGGAAACAAAACTCTTGGCAAATATTCCCTGAAATGAACCCCTAAACAAGTACAGGAATGTTTTATTGTTTATACGGGTCCTTTGGTCGTCGGCTTTATCCTATTTAGTTTAGTACGACCCAACCGTCTACACCTCGCGCAAATCGGACTCTAAACACGAAGTGTTGAGGCAAAAAGGACATCCTTTATAAAACATTTTAATTTTGTTTTATCACCCCCGCAAATTCGACCCTAAACACGTAATTTTCCTGGCGAAATAGATACCCCTTTTTCATTATTTTTGTGTTTTTGACACCCTTATCACGTTACGTACGTAACGTGCCCTATCGTGAAAAAGACATCCTTTTTACGTGTTTTTTTGGTCGCGCATGGTATCCACTCGTCAATGTAAGTGGCCCCCCCCCCCCGGGGATTTTGGTAATGGCTTTGGTATGTTGAAGAAAATAAGTGATGGAGTCTATTAGAAAAAAATATTGATTGCCATTATAGACCATAATGATCATATGATTAATTAAAGGGCTCATTTCAAAAGATCGTCATAATAATTCAGTTTAGACGCCAACAACTCATGATTTCAGCAATAATCTAATATCAAAATGAACGCCAAGGGCACTCATGATTTTGAATAAAATTTTCGCTAAGGCCTTTTTTACCTGATCCCCCGATACATGAATGATACCATACCAATGAGGCCGATTGTGAAATTTTGACTGCTTGCTTCCATACTGAAAATGCTAAATCCTAAGCTGCCTTCCAGTGAAGCGTAAGTCGCTTTATTAAAGTCCTTTATGCATTGGAACCGAGGAAGCATTATCAATTTGTGTAATTGAATTAATCATTTGATAGCATGTGTATGTTTCTCGAATGCGAAATTGTACTGCATTCTCATAGAATGAAATATGGAGTTGTGTGAAAAAATGTTTTTTCTTTTTTACTTCAGTCCCACACGTGCAAATCGATGTCATGTGTTCTTCCATTTTTAGTTGGACAACTTGTCTTGACTTAACTTAAGCTTGAAGTTAAAGTTTAACGTTTGTTAAGTCATTTAAGCATTGAGGGCCAAGCAAAGGGCGGGGGTAATGTAACTTAAGTTTAGTCATGAATTTCTTTTGTAAAGTTTCAGTTAATAATATGACCCATACTTAATTTGTCAAACATGAATTCATTGTTTTATTTTTTATATTCCACGAATTGAAATTAAAAATCAAAATGATTTATGTTTTCTTATGAGTAAAGTTTAAGTAAAGTGTGGCAAAAATCTTGTTGAAAGTTTAAAGAAATATTTTACTGTAGTCTGTAGACTGATTTTCTTGTAAAAAACCTTGGCCAGTCATTTTCAGATTAACCAAAAGTCCAAATCAATGTGCACAGCACTCATTCAATGAACAAGGTTATAATATAACCTTGTTCTCAGTTATATCTCCATGTGTGACAAAATAAAGGTGGCAATGTTTGGCTTATTTTCTCTTTTTCTTTGGGGCAAATGCTTGATTTTTTTATACTGACAGTTTCCATTAGACCTGTTAATTCATACCACTCGGCTCTTAATTTGATTCTTTATATCATTTTTTCTTAATTAAAAATAGAGATCAAAAAATGAAAATTTTCTTGCCATATTACTTTCCACCAATAGAGGGCGTACATAAAAATATGCCCAAAATTCAAGTTTTTGAGCGCTCTGGTGAATACAAAAATTATTCCCACATTACTAATGATAAATAAATTAAAACTATATTGAAATTAGTAATTTTGGTCACAAAAGTGATATTTTAATGATTTTTTAAAGTGGGTGCTCTATACAGCATTGGCATACCATAGTCCTACCTGTAGATTCTCCACAGGCCAGATGGTAGCAGTGAACAAGTGGTGCATAGCTCAGTGGCAAATTGTCCATAGTCTGTGTACAACGGATAGACCATCTCCGCTCAGGGAATCGGAGACCGCTGATTGGTCAATTGGGCAGATCAGGTCATGACTGTGTTCGCCAAAATAATTCCTTCAGACTGCGTGCGTAAGTATCAATAGCGATATCCGGTCACATTGTCTACGTGAGAAATGATCTTGGTTCATTATCGGATCGCTCCAGTATCGATCAAAAATAAATGAGACTCGGCAATTTCATGCAAATTCACACGACGCTCCGAAACCCAGAAATCAATTGACTTTGTACACGTTGCAATAGACTTTACAAACTCCAACAAACACGATGCCATATCGACGCTAATTCGTGAGATTTTGACGGAAAAGCAATCTGAAGTAATCAAAATTTGCTTACCTGTGCGGTATTGGTGAGAAAATAGATCCTCGGAGAATACCTTTCATAATTCATGTAAAATATGAAATTTTAGGTCAACTTTGTTGCACACTTGTTTTGTTGGAATACATGTACTATGTTGGGCAATGGAAGTCTTGCACTGCGCATGCTTACTATATTTTCATTCATAAATTGGCTCTTGGCAGTGGCTGGATGACGTCATGTAATAAGCAAAATGTACACGACGGCTAGCGTTGAACGCTCCGCTATCCGTTCTATACAATTTGCCACTGTAAAGTGGTGTCCCATGTCTATGCACCAATTCACTTCACACATGATTCAGAGATTTTGATGAGAAAAGGGCTGCATTTTAAGGCTGTCAAATGAAATGCCTTAAATCAGGGTCTAAATTAATTGCCGGCCAGGCTGTTGATGCCCCTGTGTGATGCCTTAAAAAAAGATGATCAATTCACGGCCAAAAAGGCCATGCCCTTTTGTGCAGGCCGGCTAGCTATCGTATTTTCCAGTAAATAAACCACATATTTTTCCTTGCTTCATAATCATGAAATGTCGGGTGCGTTTTGAACAAAGAAACATTAAAGAGTCGTCAGCAAGCTGACCAAGTTTCTTCATGATTGAAAGTTCAGAAACATGATTAATGGTTGGTTACGAAAAACTGAGTCGGGGAGTATATTTTTTAATGGTTGTGATGTATTATTTACCTAATTACTAATGATCTACAGTGTAATAATGTTTCCCTAAAACAACCTGGTTGTTTTGTGCTGAAAACCTTTTTTTTTACTTGCATAAAGTTGCTCTACAATATGCATTTAATCGTAATCGATCATATAATTGGTTATTTAAAAAAGGCAATAAATAATGTCCTTTATTCTTCATTTATTTTCCTCCTTTTTCTCTCAATTTTTTTTTTACTTTTCCCTGTTTATACTATAATTTTGATATTTACTACTACCATGCCATGGTCATTTTTTCGTTATTCTACAAAGAAATAATCTATATTCTTTAAAATAAAGTAAAAAATGAAGTAACCATTTTCAAATATACCAAAATTAGTAATATATATCTTCTGATCTTTCAATGATAATCTATTGAAACTTGCTAACTCAACAACTTTTGTTTGTTTTTGTTTTTTCTTTTTAGCCTCCAGATTTTGGGGGTGCTATTTATTCACGGCCGCAGTTTAATTTTCTGAAAAATACAGCTTAATACAAAGGATACGATTAAAAAAATGGCCTTTAATGCCCTTTTTTTAAAAAGATTTTGTCCTTGGTGCCCTAAAAAGTATGAGGTATTCTAAGGCCAAACAGGCCTTGCCCTAAAAATGATGAAATTTAAGGCCTGTCAAACATTTTATCCTCTTGCATCAAATTTTAAGATAATTCCTCTTGCCAGGCCTTCACATTATGGACATCTGAAAGAGTAAAACTTAAAATTGAAAAAAAAGGAAAGGACTGTTTGTACGGAAAGTTTTTCTTACACAGGTAACTGAATGGATTAAAATGAAGTTTGAAATATTGTTTTTGAATTATTTGTTACAGGTTGAGAATCCCATGTTATCTGTGGGCCTAATACACAAAAAGAACTGCCTCCAACTTTGATGGGAGATGTTTCTAAACATCATGGATGCTCTGTGGATGATGAGATTGAATTTGGTATGTAACCCCCTTTTGATATTAAAACTAAGTACCATTGATAGCGCTATCATATTTAGGCTCCATATAATAACACAAAGGTTTGCAATCAATCGCTTAATCTAAATAGCCAATAAAGATTGTGGTTGCTTGCACCTTTTGTTTAAACTGTGAAGAGGAACGATTCAGAAAGATGCTTTTAAGTTTGCAAATTCATCTCAAATTTTTGTGTGGTAGTGGCCCTGACTTCTCTTTTATTGTATTAACATGAAGATTGATCACCGCTTGTGATCTGTCGCAACCAGGTTTTTACAGTGGAGATAAAATCTGAATGGCCTCTAAGGACTTGTGATCCTAAGTAGGCGAAGCATAGATTGCATGTGATCCTCACAATGCACAGTGCATTTTTTTCTGATAAAGGAAATATATTTGATAAAGTTAACATGAATAAGTGCTGAAAGCCTGTTTTCAAGTATAAATAAGATTTATTTGAGACATCGGTTGTTTCATTGCTTTTTATTTACGTTTTATATCATATTCAAATCCTGAAAGACTTGATAGAATGTATTCCCAGATGAATAGCAAATATATCAAATTTGTATATTTTCCTGTAGGTACTTGGCACTTGGTGGCTTAGTCAGTTATTCTTAGCAATCAATGGAGCTACCATTCCTGGCACACCTAGCCCTGCACCTCAACCTGAGGAAGGATCTAAATCAACTCCAACACACACCAGTAATGAACCAACGTATGCACCTATACTCCCTCCAACTCCTCAAAGCTCAGGTATGTCATGTGCTTTTCATATCTGTAGGATTATACATTTTTCTACTATGTATTCATTGATTGTTTCTATTAAAAGAATGTCTGGGTTTAAAGGGGTACTCTGGGCTAAAAATTGTTGTATAGAGTAAAATTCTTCAAGCAAAATGCTAAAAGTTTCATCAAAATCTGATAAAAGATAATAAAGTTGTTGAGTTTTAAAGTTCAGCAATATTTTGTGAAAACAGTATGTCTTTATGAATATTCTTATTCTGATGATGTCACATACCCACTTTCCTTTTCCTTATGTCATTACATGAAATTATACTTGATTATTTCATATTTTCATACATGTGTTTATGATATGTCTCTATCATAAAGTGGCATGATATTGCATCAATGAATATCTTATTCCCTAAATCAGATGCCAATCCATTTTTTTAGTTCTGCATCTCCATGAACACACTCTTTCTTGTGTATTGTACAACGCCTAGCCTACTTAGCTTGTTGTACGCGATCAACTGGGAGGCTGAATGTCAAACATTCGTACCGTTGCACACAAGACGTACCATCCAAAATGTACCATTGCACGGCTTTAGGAGGTGACGTCACAATGCAATTTCATTGAATAAGGTGACAATGCGCGTACAGCCCGCTGGCTAGATGCGCAATGCTGTCCAAGATCATGTGCGCTTGTGGGATTTTGCTTGTCGCTTTCAATATTTTTGCTTCCTTTTCATAGATTACTGGAGGGAAAAAACTCTTTTGTTGTTTTTTCATATTTTCGCTAGATTCCGAGGCGTTGTACAACACAAACAGCGAATATTCTTATTCGCGCAATGGTGAGAGATTCGCATTCGGTGAAAGAAACGCTCTATTCAACTCGGCTAACGCCTCATTTAATAGAGCATTTTTCTTTCACCTCATGCGAAATCTTGCACCATCGCACTCATGCCTATTCGCTATTTGTAAACTAGTTGTAATGCTGTAGTCACACCAATAAAATTCTCCAGACCGATCAATGCTATCACATTATTCCAAATGGCATATCATTGGTTGATTTGGAGAAGTTTTTGTTGGTGTGTTTGAAGCATGCATTCCAACATGCTATTTTCGACTTTTAACAGAGATTATAATTTCCTGTGATATCTGATATTTGTCCTACACAAGAATAGAAACAATGTCAAATGTCTTATATGATATCTGAAATTTTATGTACTCAGAACAAGGAACAATGTCAAATGTCTTGTATGACATGTGATATTTTTCATATACAGGACAAGGAACAATGTCATATGTCTTATGTAATATATGATCTTGTACACAGGACGACTAGGAGTAATGTCCAATATCTTTTTGATATGATATCTGATATTTTTGTACACAGGATAAATAGAAACAATGTCCAAAATCCTATATATGATATTTTTTGTACACAGGACGACTAGGAACAAATGATTACCTGGCTGGTTTTATCATCTGCCTGACAATGAATATTGCCATTATAGCTGTTGCTTTCTTCTTTTTATGTTACCTTGGAAAACTATCATCACGGTCAGGTAAGAAAATGTAACAGAAAACCCTACAAACAGCGTGTCTACCTTCATCACTTGAAACAACTTGTATAATTAAGGAAACACCTTGTCATAAAGTTGGGAGCAGCCTTACAAATGATTTGACTATGGAAATGTCAAAATATGATCCAAACTTTCATCCTGGTTTTTAAAGACACAGTGATTTTTTAATAGTCATGAGTGATTCCATTTAGATTGTATGCAAAATTGTTTTAACATTGTAGAGAATGTCAATCAACATGCTTATATTTCAAATTTAATTTTTTTTCCAATCTAATAGTGACAGGCAGTAGTTTCTCTTGATAGATTAATATTCTTTGCTCATAATTTGCAGAGATTTCTGGCACACTTGTCGGAATACAAGGAACATGAGCAAATAAAGAATTTATGGATTAAAAAAATTCATGTTTTACCTTAATTACGCCGTAAGGTGTAGGCACCATCCATGGCTCGTGTTTGCCTTGTCCGAGGCTAACGCAATCACGACCTTTCAACTTCAAACTTGAAATTACCTATTGTATTTTCTGGCTTGTTCTGTCAGAGGCTGATGCATCGCTTCTTTTCATTTCTATAAAACAGGTGACGAAGTAGACTCCGCTGAACCCCGACAGACGTTATCATGGAAAGAAGCTCTGCATCCTGTTGCCGGTGAGTGCTTAAAACTTATAGTTAACAGATGAAGACAAATAAATAGGCATCCAATAAAAAAATTGATCAAATTCTGGAAGCAGAGATACAAGCAGCGTGCTACATAAGCACTCGCCCGATTGCCCGGGGAAAGTAAAAGTTAGAGTCGGGCAAGTGTTTTTTAAGTAAAGACCAAAACTACTTGCCCGAATTGGGCAAGCAAAATTCGAACAGTATGACCAAAATTAGGGTCAATATGTTATGATATTGACCCTAATTTTGGTCACTTTGGAATAAGAAATGCAATAACAAGGTTGATCAGTTCATGTCAAAAAAGAGAAAATGGTTCATACATGACGAAAACCTCTCGTTTAAACTTTGAGTCATTGCCTTTGAAAGAGGGGAGAGTTCCAACTCGAAGAAGCTTATCAAAGAAAGTAAACACAAGTAGCTCCTTGTGGGCAACAGTTAACCGCATCAATGAAACCCATTTAATAGGTTGGATAGTCTTGTACTCAGACATTTGTTGGCGCAATTTAGTCGTTCATCTCTTTCCCCCTCTCTCTTTGCTCCTGCCTGTATCACTTTGTCATGGTCATCTCTCCCTCTCTCTTCCTCTCTCCTCTCTCCCTCTTTCTTCTATACTCTTACGCTTGATATCATCATTCATTGATTCTTTTTTTCTTCTTTATCTTCTCCCTCTGCTTCTTCTTCTTCCCTTCTGCCTCATCCTCCTTCCTCATTCTCCTAGCTGTTTCACTACCTACTCCACTTTCCATCTGTGCAATTAATAATGAGTGCATACTCTTTAATATCTATTGCGATCTAATTTTTCATACTTTAAGAAATATTAGTTATTAGGAGTATTATCATTGCCACGCTTAACCTCATAATTCCATCATTTAATTAATAGTTTTGAAGTGATTCACACCCCTCTCATTTACATTAGAAACCAAAAATACACTTATAGAACAGTAGTCTGGTCTATGAATTAGACTAGTCAATGATAACGAGTTTGCTGTCTTTCAGATTGAAACACTGACTTCCGAGTTCCCAAAGACTGTCTACATGGGAAACTCGGAAGTCAATGTTTCAATTTAAACGAGGCAAAATGCGTCCGTTCGATACGAACACATGAAGAGCGTTGACAGCACCCTCAGCTGAGAGACACTGAATATAACATATCTTGGCTTATACTCGGTCCTTTTCAGAAATTCAAAGTTATATCTGGGGTAGCTATCAATTTAAGAAGTCTTATTTATAAAATGAAGATGAAATAACTAACAAGAAAACGAATCATGATGTCCAGAAATTCAAGCTAGTCAGATTAATCTGCACTTGCGGTAAAACTAAAAACCACAGCCAAGGTCAGTGATGGGCGATGACTATTGTGTAAACAACATATTTTGGCTACTCCCTTCGCAATGCAAGTTGATCATGTCTGTGTTCAGAGGATTCTTGAGTAATATTTCATCTATTTCCAATCAAATTTTCCTGCTTTAAAGCTTATTCTGGGATACAAATTCTTGTTAACAACTTTTCCAGTATAATATTAAAAAGAGACAACTTTTGTGACAGGAGAGTATCATTCAACCATGCAGCTCAGTAGGAATTCAGTAGTTGTATATTCTGTGGTTATCAAGCCCTTTATGCCCTTATCACACCCGAGGGCATTCTGTGGTCTGGGGGACAGATAAGGTTTCTTGGGGTGCTGCAGAGAAGTCAATGTTTCAATTCCGAGTTTGCCAGGGCTAACTCGGAGAGATTTAAACAGGAGATTTTCGTAATGGATGGTTCATACATTGTAAAAGCCTAAAGATTTCTTTTGAAGAGTGAAATAGATTTTTGGGCAATTATATTCCAACTACTTAAAAATTTACTTGACCGACCAGGCAAGTGCTTCTAAAAAGTTATGTAGCACCCAGGATACAAGTCTTCAGGCACTTGCCTGATTTCAATCCATGACAGTTTCTAATTTCAGGTTTTTCAAATTTTACTTTGTACAGCTTATATAAGAAGAAGAAGCTTATATTGGGCTTTAACATGGTCTAGCCTCTTTTCAGACCCAGTCAGTATAACTGACTGACATCCCTAATAGTAGGCATTCTTAGTTTCACAGTATCATATGTTCATTCATGAAACGGCTCAGATCTGCCCAACCCTGAATATCAACAGTTAATTACCAGATAAAACTTCTATGTGTGTATTTGTTTTCTTTTACATGCAACTTCAAGTCTATTTTGTCTAATTAATATTAATCAATGATCTTGTCAAAGTAAAATTAGGAATCCTTCCATCTGATAGCAGATCAAGAGCTTGCTTTGACTACTTCACTCATTCAGGACAATGAATTAATTGAAACTATTATTCTTCAAAATGGCAACAGTAATACTTTAACCCTAACCCTTTTACTACTGCATTTATCTTTTTTCAATCTATTTATTAAAAAAATATTGAGATTAATGGATATCGAGTAACAGATTTGTGAATTCGTGCTTGGAATGTCTATTTTGATATTTCTATTGCATTGCCCATATAGATTTTTAAAAATGATTTTCAATCATTTTTTTAACCATTGAATGAACGATACTTATGTGTTTCAATTGCATCAGATGTAATTTTACTAATATTTTGCTTTGCCTCAAATTGTTAACTTGTCTACATTATTCTTCTTTGTCCCCATTTTCGTCATTTTCCACTCATCGTCATTTTCTTCATCTTTTCCTGCAGATAAAGTCTTTAAAAAGCGATAGTGATCGTCATCATCATCATACACAAGAGAGTAATGAATGTGCCTCCTCCAACATCAAAGGCTGGTATTCTAACAAAGCCCAGATTTAACTCCATGGCCCTCTTTAAAGGTTAACGATTAATCACTAAATGAAATGGCCTATCAAGATCAGCATTTCATTTGGATTTTACTCAGTAGACTGATGATGAACCAATCAGAATTGTCCTTTGAAATTAGCAATGAATCGCTAACCTTTTGTGTTACGGGACCCAGGCCCCTGTAAGGTTAGTGATTTATCACTAAATGAAATGGCCAATCAAGATCAGCGTTGCATGCGCATTTTACTCAGTAGACGGACTAGGAACCAATCAGAATTGTCCTTTGAAGTTAGTGATTAATCGCTAACCTTTGTGTTCTGGGGCCCAGACTAGTCGCTGTGCAAACCCTTCACTCGAGTAAAGGGTCTGAATTGCAGCCTACTCATGCCTTTTGTACTGAAGGCTCTCTCGCTCAACAGCAAGTTTTGTATGAGCTAGTCTTTGCGTGGAGACACACTTGTTGATCAAAGTTTCAATCAGGGTCTCTGCCTGCAGACTAGGCCCAGACCTAACAATCAATTTAGACCACACTTCCATGGAATGCTAGGATTCCTCTCACTGATGTGATATTCATTATAAAGATAATATACCAAATGATTTAATTGAAAGTTATTGTATATCATCATCTTCACATTTCATAACAAAATTGATTTTTGATCAACTCTTTAAAGATTATTTGTTATTGATGTAATACTATAGATAGCAAGTGGCACTCAAAAAGTATGGTTTCAGAACCTTGGTTTAATTGAACACCACTTCTATAAGAATATTTGCAAAATAGTTAGAAGACTATTATATGATAGTGGTAGTGTTGTCAAAGCTTTGCTACATTTTCCACAACAGACACCAAGAGGCATGTTGCCCCTACATATGCTATAAACATGTATTATGTGCTTTTAGTGTTTAAAAATCATTCATAGTTGCACAGACAAACTCATGACATCACAATGGTTACATTAGGCATATGACTCTTAAAATCCTGGCTTCCTGGTTCCGAACAACCATGGATGGCCCTGGGAAGTGAGGGTGCTGAAGCACCCCCAGCGTGTATTATTCTCCATAGGCAGCATCCCCTGGAATGCTGGCAGATGTGGAAATATTTTAAAATTTAACCAAAATGACATTTTTGATGATATTTGATGTTTTTTGTGCATTGAAAACTTTTTTTGGGGAGGGGGGTTTGCTTGTCAAATTTCTCTGGACCAAAATGACCTTTGTTTTGAAGTGAAACCCTTTTTTTTTGCATTTCAAAATTAAATCAGCACCCCCAGTTTAAAAAACCGTCCCCAGAGCCCTGCGAACATCCCAGTGGCTCTGGGAAATGAGTACAAACGTAGCCTGCCCATTTATTGGGGAAGTCAATTCTGATGTAAAGATGATGTTCATTCAGAAAACAAACTTCAAATCAATGAAGAGTGAAGAAAAATTAGTCAAATAAGGTTTTGGATTACTTAAAACCATATTGTGGGTTATGGGCAAGTTGGTTACTTTGTCATCAATGGTATTAATAATGATAAATATTTATGTAGCTTCTTGCTCGGTTAAGCTCCATGTACAGCTAAGGGTTAACTTAAGCTCGTGGATAGTCAACATTCGAACTCACCAGCACACTCCAAAGATGTCCAATCACACAGTCATGTAGGTTAAGTCATCCATAACAGTAAACAGTAATCTTGACGAAATAACGACGTGTTCACCCGTGTATAACAATGGTAGATGATTGAAACGTAAATAGGTGATTGACAAATGTGAGCGAACAAGGAAGTGGTAGTTCGCGATTGTTTGACCTCCAGGGGCCCGTAACACAAAGCTTGGCAATGATCATAGAACAATTTTCCATGATTGATTGCATTGACTACAATGTACAATCAATCGTGAAAATCAAGTACAATTAATTGCTATTTTTTGTGTTATGGAATCCTGGTATCACAATGTCAGTAACGTTTGATCGAATATAACAGTACAACTTGTTGCAATGAAACTTTTTTTTTCTTCTGAGGTGGAAGATGCAAAGGGCTTATCACCCTTCTGAGATGCTTAGGCTAATTTGCATAGCAGTCTAAGCCTTGACCAATGGGTGTATTTTTACTATGTACCCCTGGACTGACCAGGCTGTGGCTGACCAACCAGAATTAACATTATCCTAAACAACCATCTTACTAGGCCAGAGAACATACCTAGTGACCAATTCGCAATGACTTTAACTTATTAGGGAAACAGAACATGGATTAAAGAAAGTTAGTTTCTTACAAAGTCTGTTTCAGCCCATTTGTGGTTTATGCCGCTACAATTTAATAACAATAAAAATGATGATAGTTTGGTTTATATAGCTCTTTTTGCCAGAGGTTACAAACCACAACTGTTATTCACCCAGCTTTATCAGTAGAAACCTGTAAATAAAAATTGTGATTGGCTGTTGAGCAGTGTTATGGTAGTTGATTCTAGCGTAACTCAATTGTTTTGGAAATGGGAATGAACTGTTTCAGCCCCCCCCCCCCTGCTTATTATATTATTATATATAACATATAATTATATATTACTCTATTATTATTATGCCCATGGTACCTAATACTGATATCAAACATTTACTACGGGAGAAGGGAAAACCCAGATATGGTTGCTTGACCCCATCCCCCCTCCAAAAAAAAAGATAAATAAAAAAGATAATATTTGATGATAAAAAAATTAAATAAAAATAAAATAACATAAATATATGAATAAATAATAATTCTAAAAAAGTAATAATAATAATAATAATATAGGTATATTTACCCAGGGAAGCCGCTTCAGTTCCGAAAACTGTTCTCCCAGCGGGCCCTGCTATTATTATTACCCCGGCTTTAATAGTGTTAATAATATTGTTAATAATATTGATGATAATAATGATGATAATAATGAATGAATAAAAAAATTGTTTTAATAATATGTCCAGTTTGCCATTGATTGCAAAGTTACCATCAGGGGTGTGTTTATTTACTAAATGAGGCCCAGATGCCAAATTTAACAAGTGTGTGATCATTGTAGAATTTAAATCATATTTAGTCCAAGTAGATTAAGTACATGATAGCGTGGTTATTCCATATTATTACGGAAGTGAATTGGTGACAATGAGTGTATTTGTAGTGGAATTTGATATTCATGAATGCAGTCAGTTTTCATGCCTCCACCATCAGTGGCATTATGGTTTGTCCTTACATCCCCATTGTAAATATTTTCAAGGGTGTAAAGTATTTCATATCTTGCATTGGTGGCGGAATCAATTTTGACTGCATATTGAGTGATCATCTTGTGTTCAGTACTTGCTGTCAAGATGGTAAATTATTAACTCAGATCACAAGTGAATGGTAATTTGAGTGGATTTGTGAACATTAGATTTAAAGACATTGCTTTCATTACTGTGTCTGTTTTATATTTGAAGTTGGATTCAGTACTTGCAGAAAGAATTGTTTTGTTTATTAAGTTGAGGTACAAACAAATGGTACTTTTTTAGTGAACCATTTTCAGTACTGTGTTTGTTCCATCTCAAAATTGTACTAGAGACCTGTTTTGTTGAATTAAGTGTAGTTATCATTTTTTATATTCACTGCAATAGTTATGTGAATATTCGCTCTTGACCAATCAAACTGTACCTTTTCAGTAGCTTATAACAGAATAGCCATTGAAACAAGTTTGATCATGGTACAGTTACTGTAAAGATCATGATGATTACATGGTTACATATATAGATTTTTAAATGTACTGAAGCAGAATGTTGGCATCTCATGTGCTCTGCTTGTAGCTGCTTACTAATTAATGTATATGTCATTTTCATTTGTATGATAAGGACCATATTGACCTACAGGTTTTTAGGTAGGTATACACAGAGCTGCCAAGCAGTACGAATTTTCAGTATTTAGTACTGAAAAATAAGAAGAATACTGATGGTTTCATGCAAATTACTGATTTCTAAAGTTTCCGTTTTATGTGTTGTCGTATGGTATTTCATTGAAAATACTGATGTCATCATCGAAATACTGATTTTCAGCTTTAAAAATACTGAAATGTTCTTTTTCAGGTTGGCAGCTCTGTATACAGTGTATACCTATCTCATACCTATATACAGTGTATGCAGTAAACTGCCAAAGTTGTACTTAAGTCAAATCACTCAGATCAAAGCAATCTCTTCATTATCAAATTATGCTAAATGTGTGTTATTCAACTCTCATAGTTTATGTTATATATTTTATGTTTATACAACTCCCAAGAATGATCTGTAATCTGATTGGCCCAAATCCGATCACATGATATTCAGCGAATTGCACTATGGCATCCAAATTCACTATCCTGCACTCTGACATCTTACCAAATGCACTATCCTGCACTCTGATGTCAGGGTGTGCAGGATAGTTCGAGGTCTGGATTTATCTAGAATTATCTAGAATTTAGATCAAATATATCATTCGGGGCAACTCAGAAAAAGGGGGAGGGGGGAGGCTGTATAAAACAAACAATACACTCATTGTTGTGCCTAGAGGACCTAAATAATGAACTCTGTGCTCGATTCGCCAAATGGAGATGCCGCACTCGGTGCGGTATATCCATTGGCTCTTCTCGCACATCGTTCATTATTTGGCCCTGCATGCACGCGCTTACTTGTATTATTTGTATATTATATGACTATAACTTCCCAGAATGGAAACATTACTATGGTCATGTGACAGATTTTTTCAGTAGGTAGAGTATAATCTGTACTCCTAAGGTGTTTCTTTAAGTGGCTTATGATTAGCAAGGGGGGGGGTATGAGTTAACCTGGGTCGGATGTTGGAAATGTATCATTTTTTACTATTGCCTAAAGTGTCACTGTTTTTGAGCTTGTAAATAGAAAGACGGGCTGAAAAAAGGTGAAATATAGTTCCTTAACCCCCCCCCACATATTTCACTGGGGACGTGAGAGGGAGATATGTGTTCACTGTTCACACTCAGCAACCATCAAACCCCTCCGCCCCCACCACTCTCCTCTTGAATGATCAGAATTGATTACCCATATTCCTGTGTTTCTTTCTGATAGTCTTTTTAAATAGAATAATTATTCTTTGTTTGTGTGCAATAGGGAGGGGCCACTCTACTTCATTGTTTTTCACATGTCCACAAGTTTAAAAACCATCTAAATGCATATTTTTCATATATCAAAATTAATACCTTGTTTGTTTATGGCCTGCATTTTTGCCTTATTTGGTCAGCAAAAAATCATTTTGTGCATTTTTTTCACTGCATAAAAACAGTTGAGTGGCCCCCCTTTGTAGGATTCTCTTTACTCTTATATTGATATATGCTTATGTAGACATACATAGATATGGTGCTCCTTTTTTATTAATGTTGCTTTTAGATTGATGTACTTAATACTGAACAAATGTAATCTGTTATATCCATTTATATGATAATGGAAGAAAAATAACAAAACTGAGAATTATTGAAGTTTTATCTTTTAACTTTGTTAATCAGAGACATTTTTACAGGCTAAGCAGACTTCTGAATCACCACTCTATTTTGTTGATGATCAACCTTGCATAAAGTCTATTATACCCCTATGCAATTGCTATGATAGGCAATCCATGAAAATGGTTTTGTTTGAAAATGCAGGCTTTGTATTTGAAGAAACAGAACTTTGTTATTCCTTGATTATTCTCTTTTATTGAGGTATCATACTAAGGAATAGACATCGAACTTTGAGTGGTGTGATTTTGTCTTTTGAATTCATATACCGTCCATCAAATGACTTTTTGGTCTTCTTCAAATTAACTTTGCTCACTCAGGTGTGAATTATGTATCATACAAGTAGCCCCAGATGGAAGAGGAGACTTTTATGCTTAACAATTATATGCCATTTATTAATTACATTTGTGATTAAGTTTTGATATATCGTCAATCATTCTCAGTTTGTTTTGTTATTCTGGGACACACTGTATAATAAACTGGCCAGCCGAGCTACCTATGGAACACCAACAGTGTACTTTATATGTATAATTGTGTATTTTTGTACTTGAAATTATTATTAAGTGAATGTTTGTTACACTTTGATCATTGATGATGTATTATTATGTAATTGATATTGTGATATTATATCTAAATTATATATTTGTGATGGAACATTACACCTGTATTGTCAGAGTAAATGTTGAAAAAAGAAACATTATTCTGTGTCAATTTTGTGTTTCTTTGCAGTTTTTGGTTTGCTTGTTTTCTGTTTGGGTAACTCATATAGCTACAAAATATCCCTCATAGGAGAAGATCAGAAAAATCATATGATTAATATTCTAAAAAGCCATAGAAAGTGGTTCCATCTTGATGTAAGTAAAATCAATATTTGTGGGTTTTTTCAGATTTTGTATTTCATATTCTAATTAATTTTTCCTATTTACTAATGTGACCACTTGCAAATTAAAAAAATGAAAATCACTAACATTTTTTGGTTGGCTTTCAACCCAGGACCAAAATCCAATTGAAACCAATTGGATTTCTAACTGGTTTCAATTGGTTTTAACTGGAATTTAACAATTTCCAGTTGAAACCAGTTGGGCAACTGGAAATCCTTGAACCAGTTGGGTAACTGGAAATGACTTTCAACTGGAAATGTTTTCTAACTGGAACCAGTTGAGTAACTGGAAATCCCAATTGGAACCAGTTGGGCAACTGGAAATCCTAACTGGAACCAGTTGGGTAACTGAAAATCCTAACCCTTGTCTCTCATCTTTTTTAATTTGAAGAAAGCCCAGAAACAGCTTTATTTTAGATTTATATCATGTCTGACAACATGTGAGGTTGCCATTTGTCAACATTGCAATAATTTAAAAATGAAGCTGTTTCTGAGCTTTCCTCAAAATTATCAAAAAATGAAATAAAAGTGTTTAAAAGCCCACCAATCAAATGCCATTATCCATTATCAACATTTTTATTTCCAAGTGGTCACAGTTAGTAAATAGGAAAATTTGTTGAAATATGATATTAAACATAATAAATCTGAAAAAATGAAATAAAACAGATGTTGATATCACTTACATCACTCTTTTACATACAATTCTTCGGGCATTTTTAGAACATTAATCATTTAATTTTTTTATCTTCTCTTACAGGAATATATTTTTCCTCCATAATGACATGAAGTTTTCCTTCCTTCTTTCAACATGTAAACAAAAATATATATTACATATTTGTTTACAGGACCTAGGGGGTAATCATTATACCCATCTCGATTGTTATTTGGATTAATTCTCAGGGTGGCGATCTTTGGCATATACCCGGTACTCACTTCAGGGTTGATCTTTTTTTTTAATGCACTAGATGACTTGGCTGTTCTGTTGTCTGTTATCTTGATTTTGCCTTGTATGAATCTGTATATTTGTAGTATATAGGCCTACTGATCGTCATGGCATGTAGGCCTGTATTGGGTAAATCGGGACTCGGTCACTAAAAATAGAACATATGGCTTGAGAAATGAAGAACATAGAAAACATATTGTAACATATAGGCGGCAATAGAGAGGCTTCCTAATTATCATTTTTATTGAGGGGGTGCACAAAGGCCTATGATAGGGAAAGTAACTGCTTTTCTGATAAACATTTAACATGTCTGAAGAGCTTTTAATATAGAATGACATCCTCAAGAGCTGATTTGATAGCATGACGTCATTCGTGACGTTAATCTTCTAATTCGCGCGATCTCGAATCGAAAGCGCGCGCCACGATCATACGCCGGTATATGGTCGCAATAGATTCACGACACTCCATACAGATCTGAACATCACGCAGTAAGTATTGAGTTTTATTCATTTTCTATATTATATTAAGAACTGTATGGTTTGAATATTAAAATTTAGAAATTCTTATAGCCTGTTACTGTTAGTGATTTTCGTCTCTCTCGGAAAATGTTAGAATAGACGGCAATTTGATGCTATGCATATATTTAGCAGAATCAAATGTTTTGGGTTCAGTCCCACACGTGTGCTTTCACGTGGTGGTCTATGGGGAAGACAGATGAATATTTTAATAATAATATTAAGAGAGTTATACTAATTGAAAATCCAAGGGAAGGTCATAATGATTTTGTACTAGAATTAATTGTATTTTGCTGTAATTTTCATGAAATTTCTTGGAATTTTGTCCTGCTGTTTTTGATCGTCTTCCTGACATTATTATTTTAACATGATTAAAATTAATTTGAAATCTAAGAGACTAAGTAAGTCTGAGTTCAATTTAATTAGTTGAGACTAACTTTTTCAGTTAACTTGAATTCGAGTTTCGCTCTTTCAGTATCCATGCTCTCATATCGATTATGACATTGGAATGTAAAGTTACTCCCTAAATTCATTGTATGTGCAATTCATATGATTGTTTAATAAAACACCAATAAATGCATTAATTTAAAAAAACATACTTTTAGTTTTAGATTATTATTGCTGACGACGACAAAGTGACGTGACGATAACCCTCTTTGAAAAACAAAGTGATGAAACAAAAAAGTAGAATATTCTACGTGCCTTGAACAAAGCCAGTAGTGCGAGCCTCAGTATATATGTATATATATGTGTGTGTGTGTATATGTGTATATGTATATATATGTATTGAAGGAAGAATGTCTTATGAATGTAATTGCATGCTTTTCCGGTTAGTTTATTTTGAAATATATATTATAATGCTTTGGGAAACACTGCAATATACACAGAAAGCCCGGATGCTTTCCTCAATTAATTCTGTAAGTCGGATACTGGGGCCAATGTTTTTTATGTTGGTCAACGGTTGGAGAGAGTCTCCTTCTCGGCTGATGATTAGTCACAGGTGACTCGAGGAAAACGGCCGATGAAAGCACCATGTCGATCTAGTTCATCAGTTACCCAGCTATTCGAGGAGCAGTTAAAAAATTGAGCTCTTTGTTTTGTTTTGCCAATAATCATATGCCAAGCTTTATGCGGGTTATTCAAACTCATGAAAAAAAAAATACAAGAGAGAGGGGGAAAAAGTGGAGGAAGTATTGAGACAGAAGAAAACAGAAAAAAGAAAACTTTTCATGTACAAGTTGCACTGCTCTTGATTACCTTTAATCACATTATGTTTATTTTGCAATTACATCTTTATGTGGTCATGACTAACCAAACATGTATAGCCTTCAGATGATTGCCTTACGGTTTGCTTATCTTTAAATGATGAAAGTATGCATATTGATATATAGATTATTATAATTTTTTTCTTTTCCCAAACTCACCCAAAGTCACATTCCATCCTACAAGGGCTTGTCTCCCAAAGTAGGTAGGATTTAAAGGCGTCTTGTCTCCGGGAAAGATCGAGACTTCACTGACGTTGATGTTCACATCAACGGGACAGACGTATCCCCATACTCCGGTACGGGTGTAGGATTGGAGCTGTGATTTTCCTAATTTCTTTTTCTGTCATCTCCATCCTGCTTGCATACTAGTAGGCCCAACGTTCTCGCCAGGTTCATTCTGACGGTTGTCGGCGCGAAGCGACGCAAGCCGCGCAGCGGCCTCGGTGCGTGCGAAGCACGCACGGGGGGAGGGTTCGGGAGGGGGGTGTCCCCCCTCCCGCGCGAAGCGCGGTAGCTATCGAAAATATCAATATCGACGAGCTTAGATTGCTGCTAAATGCACCACATTTTATGTTTCTTTAATGCTTCTCCGGCCACACAGCCGTAACAGTTGCGCGAATTGCGATTGAAGCAGAAAGGCAATTACTTAGATCTATAACTTAAAAAGGTGAAAGGAAATGTCAATCTCATTTCATACTTACAGTTCATTGATTTATTCACATTGATGGCATCGATAAATAAGTCCATTATTTCAATGTTTAGACCGCTACATCCTTGTAAAAGTGTGATTAATTTTGTGAATGCGTGTTGCTTTTGTCAATGACCAACTACATCTACGGACCGCATGCGTAGCCCTTTGAGCTTGCGCCGTGTCACGCCCTTACGAAATCCAAGGATTGTTCCGACTTTGTTTGGAAGCCTCGGAAGATTTCTTCCGAGGCTTCCAAGTAATGGACATCGGTATTCATGAGACGGGGTCCCCAATTAACTTATATAATTTGCATGAATTTTTGTTTTGTTTATTCAGATACTCACTGAAACTAACTCTCATAAGACTTCTGTTGATGATGTTTACACTTATACTCTTTTATCAAGATTCTTTTATCACTGTCAATTATTGCTGTTTGTTCGTTACTCACCTATAAAATAATGAATGTGCTCATCACGAGCGTGAGAATTATTTTTAGTCATTCATAAAACTTTAATATTACGATTTTGTTATTAATTGCGATTTATAATGTTTTGAAAGTATAGGTTAATTGATAGGAAAAATATTTTTAGGTAACACACTATGTAGGCCTACAAATACAGCGTACAAATAAAAAAAGAGAGGGGGTGGGGGTGTAGACGGGAAAGAGCGATAGGGGAGGGGTCGTGGCCTGGACAATGACAAGGGGATGTTGAGATCGTGTGTGTGGGATTGGTGAAGGAGTCAATATTCGAAGCGAATATATTTTTTTAGAATTCTACTGATGATGATGGCTGAATAATCTTTCTTTACATGTATATTTTGGTGATTTTAAATTTTGAAATATTTTCTTGCATCAAGAGTGGGAAGATCGAGGTACGTGATTCAATAAATTGCATCACAATATCACTTTAGGTGAGTAGTTTTAAATTTACAGAAATTCACGTTTTAACAGTTTATTAAAAGTAAAAAGATTTTCTTAATTGTAGTATAGCACTCATCCAGCGTAAACAACATGAAGAATATTTGGGGTCACGAAATCAGCTGATTCGCACTCAAACAACAGGTTAAAAGGTCACACACGTGGCACACATTCCAGGGTGGGAAATCAGGAAAGTCCGTTCAAGCACAATGATTGGCTCAAGCCCAAGATAATGAATACTAATTAGATCACGTGCCATTGGCTTTGGGGGCGTCTCGTTAACATTCCAACTCATTTCATGAATATCATCCACTCGCAGTAATCAGGCTAACGACGTTGTAAAGCTAACTGTATAAAAGCACAATTCCGATAGAAAATATAACATCAGTGAAATTGAAAAATTCATCCAATTCCAATATCCAATATTCAAATTATACTAGCAACTCATTGTGGGCGTAAACAACGAAATACATATCATCTAAATTCTAAAACGTTCACACAATTCGTGAATGAATTGTCAATCCACTTCGTTGAATGTGTACTTCTATCGAAATCTATTGAATCACGTACCCCTCCCGACCCAAGGTGGATTTTTCAATCGCCATAAAGATTATGCAGCCACAATGATCAATCACAGTAGACACATCCATAAATGAATATCAATTTCATTCGCTCCGAACATTGACTTCTTTTCGCCAATCAATCCCTCCATAAAATCACAAACATCCCATCTTTTTCCCACGACCACCCCCCTCCTTTATTCTTTCTTTCTCCTTCACAGAAATCAATTTCAAATATTATATTTTAAAACGTAATTGTTATTAAGCAATTGTACAACAAATTCATAAAGCATTCACTGTGATGATTAAAAACATTTCTCAGGACCGTGCGCTCATTATTCAATTGGCAGGCCATGAGCAATAAAGAACAATACAAATGAAAATACACTGAATGTACGTATAAGTCACATTAAAAAGATGAGTTGTAATGATGTGAATGATATTAATAAAGAACATTACTTATGAAAATTGTAACAGATTCAATGAATATCTGAAAAAAACATTCAAACTGAATTAGTTTTGGATCCCATCTAATTCTGGAAGACTCGGATCCCCAGATCAAGGATTTTGATGCCATGTGCGATCTTTTTTTCCTGAATGTGGTCGTTGCGAGCGCTAGTGCAGTGATACAGAACTTGGTAGACACACCGTCGCGAAATTAATCAACACTTTGAAAAGATCGATGTAGAGATCAAGACTTTGGAAATTATGGAGTAAAATCGGAATATAAATGTGAATAAATCATTATGCTGTAAGTAAATGAGTTGAAATTATGTCAATCCATTCCTTTGGCTTTGTCATTATCAACGTGATCTTTGAATAATTTTCTCAATTCGCTCGATCTACGGGAGTGTCATCAGAAAAGCATTCAATGAATTCATGTAGTCGATGTAGCCCCGATGTAGCAAAGGCTGGGACGAGATGAAATTAAAATTCGATCGAATTTTGATATTATTTTTGACACTTTATTTTTGACAAAATAAGTGATAATATCCGGGGATAATATCAACTGAAATTCGTAATAATCTAATAATTAAATTGCCCAACCCAGTAACCTACGGTACTCCTCTCAACTCACTTTATTTTTGAGCGTATTTACTACCATTTTAAAGACGTACCGGTAAATAATGTGAGCAATGCGATACGCAAATGCGAGGTAAACATCTTCGCGCTTCCCACAAAAGAGATTGGGCCTCGAGTCGAGGTCGTATCGTATAGCATAGAAATCCCGGGAAGAAATCTTGGACGAAATATTCGTCAAGTTTATTTTAGGATCTGAAAAGCAGATTGTGTTATTGAATATATTCAGGTTTTTTTTTGTATATCTAGGCCTGTTTTACAGTTGTCGGCCACGGTTGTCGGGGAAGTTCACGGTTGTCGGATTTCCCCTGAAAATTTTCAGGGTTGTCGGCGCCCGACAACCGTGACGCGTGGTAGCGAGAACGTTGAGTAGGCCTATATAGCAAATTGTTAGCAATAGCCCTGGTTTTAATTTGTGAGACACACCTACTCGACTTTAAATCCTAGTATCCTAAAAGAAAAAAAGAAAAAAAAAAAAAAAAGCATAGAAAAGAAAAAGAAAAAAGAAAGGAAAAAGAAATATTTGAATTTTACTTTTTTCCATTTTAAGAAAACAAACGTTAATAATATGATATATACTATGGCGAAAATAGTCAAATTGACTGGTTGCCAAATAAAAATAAGTACCCCCCCCAGTCATGTCAGTCAACAAAAATTCCACCAAAGTATATACAATAAAAAGATTTGACACTTTTTCCGTCTTCGCGTGATGCTTTGCATCAATTTACGTGTGAAATGAACGTGCCTCGTCTTTCCCTTGTAGTGTCTTTGATATAAATACAAATTGCGCGCCCTCTTCAGATGAAAAATTCGGAAATGGTGAGTTCGCACAATTGTCCTGTCCATTGTTTG
This sequence comes from Lytechinus variegatus, assembly GCF_018143015.1. Classification (NCBI taxonomy): domain Eukaryota; kingdom Metazoa; phylum Echinodermata; class Echinoidea; order Temnopleuroida; family Toxopneustidae; genus Lytechinus; species Lytechinus variegatus. The sequence goes on from NC_054753.1 coordinate 6,782,986, forward strand.
TCAACGAGAAAAAAATCAGCGCTTAAATGTATGTACGTGAGGAAAATAGTAGAAATTGGACTTATATCGTTCAGTAAGTTTTGTAGAATAATGTTATTCTTTTTAAAAGCTACAGTACCGGTAGTCAGTATGTATTTTAAAATTTGTACAATCCCATGCAACTGTTATATGCGCTGTTCCTGGAATTTTTCTGTGCATGGCGGCATGTAATGCACTCATGGGCACTGCACGTATTGCGAGGTTAGTATTAGTATACACCATGAACCGCGTTTGGCAGTGGATTTCTAACTAGTGGGTCGCGCATGCTGAGATCCCACTTCTGGTGTCAACAACACACGACTTCTATGGCTTGATTTTTCTGTGTGTGGAGGCATGTAATGAACCCTTGAGTGCTCATGGGCAAGTTTATAGGGACTTTCTCAGTTTTCAAAAATATCTCCACACAAGTTCATTCACCTGTCAAGTGCCGTTACAAATCATGTGTGCAATTCTATGTAATCATATCAGGTTTCAACAAGATTATTGGGAAATGGGAAGTCATGAAAAATAGAGGTCACTGAAACTATTTTTAGCACCCTCAATTCAATAATTGCCTTCTATGTCCCCCAGGGGTAAGTGAAAAACATTTGTCCCCATATGTACCCTACATGTACATGTACATGGACAATCTCATATTATCAAGACATGTTTGTCTTGGTTTATGAGGATATCCTTGTTTACTGGGACAATCCAAATTTTTGGACCAGTATCTCTACTGCTGATTGACACTCCTGAGTGACAAAGTGTGTCACTTTTTGTTGTTAAACAAAACAAGTCATTTAAAAAAGTGAACTTATGCATGATTTATGATATTCCACCGTTTCACTTCTCTCAAAATATGTGATTTGAAGCCAGTTGCTATTTCCTCTCACGTATTATTCTTTGCCTATTCCAAAACATCACAAACTCAAAGTGCGCATCCGCGGGAACTGCGGCTCAAGAGACATGAATACTCCAATAGATTGAGATCTGAAAAATGAATATGCAAATAGCGAAACCATCTCAATCTATTAGGAATACTCATGAATATTCATTATAGATTTAGTTCTGTTCCAATGAAAAAAGACACAATTTTCATGTCGTGGAAACGGGCCCAATTAAAAATGCATGGCCTAATATTAGCCATAATGAACAGGATTAGAAGTTTTCACTACGATGTAGCCTACAGCTTATACCTGCTCCTCCTCGGCAGTTATAACCAACCCTATAATTTCTCTTTTGATCACCAGCAGTCAATATGAATGGAGAGTTAAATCACTCGAGTGCTAATGGGTCTTTAGGTGAGAAGGTTGTTATTTTGGACGCTGGTGCTCAATATGGCAAGGTGAGGACATGTGTATATCACAGACTTTCTCAATTATTCTAAATTTGGAGGAATAGATCTGAAAGTTACCGGTCACAGCATCTGTTAACAAAATGAAGCCCTCCACCCCCCCTTCATAATTTTATGTGCACTCCTATCAAAAATCAATTTTAATTTTTTTTCCTATTTTTTAGTATGTCATCAATATTTTGGAATAAGAAAGGTTAGATGTCTGCGAGTATCCATAGTGTTCCACACTGTTGAAATTTTGAACCATTTGCCATGATCTGTTGTAATAGGAACAAATTCAAGGGCTTTGATCGACCCGAGGGCAATGCGACTGACCAATTTTAAGGCTGTCATTTTGTTAACAATATACAGCCTGTAGTATTTTCTCCACAAGTTACTTTGAAGTTTTGGTTGTCAAGTAAAGCTCACAGTATAAACTTGACAGAAATTCTCAGCCTTGTAAGAGTGTAAAAGTGATATAATTAACATATTAAAAGTGAAAAGCATCTGACCATGGAATCGTTCTACAGTTCAGGTGATTATTGGATTTAGACTTATGCAGACTTACAGTAATTGTACCTAGCCAGAATTCGTGCACCTAAAGTACACCTACTTCAAGGAAAGACCCTGTCACGTTTAAACATTCTATCCATTCAACTTTTCGATAATCAGATGATATCAATCATGTTTTGCAACTTTTTGGTTCATTTAGTTTGAATAGAAAGATTGAGATTTCTTTTCACTTCTTAGTGTCGTCCTCACTCATAAAAATGATTTGTCACCTTTTTTTTGCTCCTCTCAATAATAGGTGATCGACAGAAAAGTTCGAGAACTGTGTGTAAATTCAGAGATTTTACCCTTAGAAACTCCTGCTTTCATTCTGAAAGAAAAACAGTTCAAGTAAGTACCATTCACTTCAAACTTTCATGGTTCACAAGCATTTCAAAACCCAGACCAAGATGTAATTTGTAATGCATGTTAATTTCTATAAAATTAAAATACCCTTTTTGTACCAGTTGCCTAGTAGATGGCTAGGAATATTTAATTGTATAAGATTTTTTTCTTATATGCTTATAGATCAGATTTTTATCTCCCTCTCATTTTTGCCATGGCAACCATAGGATACTTAGAGGATGAGTACACCTTTGATTTTTTACAAAAACAGGTGTGTCCAATGGGACAAGTCTTCTTTACCAATTCATTAAGTTTTTTTTTCAAAATTACTAGTGTGAAATTTCAATGAGCTTAACTTTTTCCTTTTCTATCATTATATAGGTATATAATGACCCTGTTTCATAGATGGTATTATTCCTTTTTTCTTTTTCATCTATTTGATCATTGTTCTTTGTTTTTCTCTTTAGAGCTATCATTATCTCAGGTGGTCCAAATAGTGTCTATGCAGAAGATGCTCCGACCTATGACCCAGCGATCTTCCAGTGCGGACTTCCTGTCTTGGGTATCTGCTATGGCATGCAGGTGAGATATTAAAAATGTCAACCAGGCCAAGACAACAATTCAAATGTGTTGAAGATGACAACAACGATGATGATGGTGATGATGATGATGATGCTACTGGTGATAATGATGATGATGATGATGGCGATGACGCTAATGGTGATGATGATGCTAATGGTGATGATGATGCTAATGGTGATGATGATGGTGGTGGTGGTTGTGGTGGTGGTGGTGGTGATGGTGGTGATATGATGATGATGATGATGCTAATGGTGATAAAGATGATGATGATGATGATAATGATGATGGTGATGGTGATGGTGATGATGAAGATGGTGATGATGATAATTATGATGTGGTGGTGGTGATGATGGTGATGGCGATGATGATGGTGGTGATGGTGATGATGATGGTGATGAGGATGATTATATGATGATGATGGTAATGATGATGATGATGATGATGATTATGAGGATGATTCATGGTGATTCATGGTGATTATGATGATGATGATTATGATATGATTTTGTTGGAGTGGTGGTGGTGAGAACGATGACCATCATCTTTGCCACTACCACAGTACATCAATGTATTAAACAACATGTATTTTCAATGTGCTTGATGCAACACTTTTCACGTGTCAAACTACCTCCAAAGATACTTCCATATGCAAGGGTAGGCATTATTGTTATTGGCTTTGATGTCACTGTTATTTTCACAGATGATGAATAAGGAATTCGGAGGAAGCGTTCACAAGAAGGATACCAGAGAAGATGGCCAATTTACAATCACAGTTGACCCTGCTGTCTCCCTCTATAGGTGAGTTACTGCCAACTATGAACTATTATTCCTAAGCAAATTATCTAATTCTTCTGTATTTACTTTTTGAATTTGTATGAATAGGGGTTTTATAGCATTTCAAGGCAGATATCTTGTCAAGGACATATCAGAATCCCAATCATTTACAAAATTGTAATAATTAGGTGATATCACTACCCCTATATTGTTTACCAGTTTTATACTTCCAATGTCACATCATCATTCGTGCAACTCTGATCTCTACAATGTCATTCTAATTCTTTGCGATCTATGTCATCCTTACAGAGGTCTTGATAAGCAACAGAATGTCTTATTAACGCATGGAGACAGTATAGACAAGGTGGCGAAGGGCTTTGTGGTCGCTGCCAAATCAGGGAACATTGTAGCATGTAAGTCACTGCTTGCTATTTCACTATACTTATCGGAAGTTTGCACTTTGGCAGTTATTCTTGACCATTCTTATTACATTGCTTTTGAATATATTTAGATACACTTGTTATGTTTTCCATGACCATTTGTTTTGCTTAATGCCTTAAAATTAAAGATTTTTTTGTCTCTTTCTCTCTTTTTAAAGGATGATCAAACTAGAGCAACCATTTGTACTTTTTATGACATCAGAGGCAATTACTTTTTTATCTATTTGATATGAATTTCACAAATTTTTTGTTTGTTTGAGTCTTTATATATCATATAATTTCTGTTCTTATGTATAATAATTTATTTGTTGATATGGGACTCTGCATATGCAGCTGTGTCTGGAATAAAGTCTTGAATTGAATATTGGCTTTTCCTGAAATGAATGTTGGATATGGAGACCTATCTCTTGCTAGGTGCCTTATTTAATTAAAACATGTCTATTTGAACTATACAAATTCTTTTGACTGGAAAGATGATTTTCATTTTGCAAGTTCGACAAGACCGTAACCTATCTCCATTTCCCATACAGCTATTGCCAACGAGAAGAAGCGGTTATATGGAGTCCAGTTTCACCCCGAGGTTGACCTGAGCGAGAACGGCAAGCAGATGCTGCGGAACTTCCTGTTTGAGGTGTCAAGCTGCTCTGGATCTTACACGATGATGAGTAGGGAGGAATCATGTGTACAGGAGATACGAAAGAGAGTTGGCAACAATAAAGTACTGGTTAGTAAAGAAGTTAATTCTGTCACAAATAAAGTGTTAACAGCACAAAAAGTATTCTCACAATCTCCTTATTATGTTCCCACTCCCAGGAGCATTTCATGAAAGGACTTGTCAGATGTTTTATCTGACAAGTCCTATTTTATCCAAAGGTTCCCATAGTAACAGGGACACCCGGCCAATCAAAATCAAGGAAAGTAGTCAGATCTGATAAGTTGTCGGACAAAGACGATGATGGAATGTTCCCCTGTTTATGTACTTGCACAAATCATGTTTTATTTCTCCTAGCGAACATCCACTATCCCTTTTTTTGTTAGTTGAAAGTATTGGAATTTGTTTTTGATTAGGCTTTAGAGATCATTTAATGAAGTGTTCAGAATGTATCTGTGCATTCCAATATTTGTTATCTGAAATTCTAATTTTCTTTTTTCAAATTCTAGGTTCTTGTGAGTGGGGGTGTAGACTCAACTGTGTGTGCTGCTCTTCTCAGGAAAGTAAGTACTAACTTTATTTTTTAGTTTGATGAAAAAAATAGAAAGTTGAACGTTGAACCGGAAATACTTCATATTCTCTTTTGTGAATTTATATGCAAAATCAGAATGGTATATCTAATCCTTTGCAGATTTATTTATTCCTGGTCATTGGATCATGGGTTGCTTGCACACAATATTTGCACTATCTCCACTCTAGGGAGTATTCCAACAAGTTTCCAATTGCATTGCTAGACATACTACATGTACATAGGCTTTCGCATCCTACCGAGTAACCATTTAGTACACGATGGCACAGACTGGTAAAGTGTGGATTTGGATCATATTCTCACAATGTTCCGCTATGTCTTTAATGTTTGCCCTTCTTGCAGGCACTTCGAGCAGACCAAGTGGTGGCGCTACACATAGACAATGGTTTCATGAGAAGAAACGAAAGTCAGCTAGTCGAGGAGTCTCTGAGTAGATTAGGCCTTAAACTTAAAGGTATGTTGTTATTCCTTCATGAGAGCTAATCACATGAGATGACTGAAATTATGGAAATGTTATTGTTTACTCAGTCCTATATCTTTAGTAATTGTCTTGTAATGAAATTGCATCATTTTGGATGTTTGAAAAGTTTTTCTTCTCAAAAAAGTTGAGATTTACAAATAAGAATTATACTTTTTTTTAAACCTACCGTAAATGTCTGTATATGTCTATGAACAGCTACAATACGAAGGATCAGAAAGTGAGCCAACCATTTGATTCTGATGTATTTCCAAATTATGTCATTAAAATAAATATCAAATAGCATCAAGATAGGTAATATACTTTGCAATGAGCACTTGTAACATTGAAGATGTAAATCAGTGACTGAGTATATGTCAAGATTATAAGGATTTTTAAAAGATCATTTATTTCACTCATTTACAAAAAAATATTCTTCAAACAAAAGCTGTATGCAAGACTACCGTGCAATATCAATGACTTTTCTTTCTTGTATATAAATAAATAAATTCATTTCATAATCCCTCTCTCATCTATCCTTAGGTCTTTTTCATTCTGTATATAAATTCATATATACTTATATATCCTCACTCTTTCATTCTTTTGCTAATTTCACTCTGTATTTCCTTCTTTCCCTTTCTTTCCATTATGAAGATTTAGATGTGTAGTCTTATTCAAAGTATGTAAAATATCTATACACTTATGGTATCCTTATGGGGGTCCTTGTCTTGACAAGCCTAGCTTTTTTAAGGTCTCCTCTTTCAAAATGTGAAATTTTGTGTAACTTTTGTCTCCGAAATCCTACTCTGTAATGTAAATGATATGATTTATGTAACAAGCTCAATGTATGGTTAGCGCTGACAGTCTATTTTTTTACCTTGCTATTCGTTTTATTATCATTTGTTTTGTAACTACCATGTATGAATGTTTTTTTGAAAGGAAGGAAGAAAAAATTGAACTATGAAGTATGAAAATGTAATGTGGTCATAAGCGTCGGAAGCAGGGGGGATGGGGGGACGTGTCCCCCCCCTAAATTTTTTTTTTTTTTTTTTGCTTGTCAATTTTGTTTCCTGCGTCCCCCCCTAAATTCACGTGGACCCCCTGAAACGTGTGTTATCCCCCCTAAAATTTAGGTTGATGACTTTTTTTTTTTTTTTTTTTGCTTGTCAAAAAATTTTGGCTAGCCACTCCTAAAATTTAGGTTGATAAACTTTTTTGGGGGGGCTTGCCCAATTTTTTACCTTTGTCCATCCCAAAAATTTTTAGGTGGACTCCCCCTAATTTTTGGGGCTTCCGCCGCCAATGAATGTGGTATTCATATTTCTTTTTTTCTCTCAGTTGTCAATGCTTCCCAGTCATTCTACAATGGCACCACGGCGGTCCCCGTCGACAAGACCGACCCAAAGTCCCCAAAACGCATCACCAAGACGCTCAACCTTACGATAAACCCGGAGGAGAAGCGCAAGATCATCGGGGACACTTTCATGCACATCGCTGATGAGGTGTGCATGGAACTCAATCTCAAACCGGAAGATACCATTCTAGCTCAGGGTAGGTCAGGGACATTTATTCGTGAAAATCTCAAGTTATTTAAAGTAAATGAATGCTTCAGAAAAGATGTTGGTCTAGAATAATACTTACGAGCTATAGAAGCCTTTGTTTGATAGTTAAGACGTATTTCTTGAAAAATTGTCAAATATAAAGGATGGCTGTTTGAATGCCCTAACATGACTATTAGTGATATGTTCATGTATATTTCTGATGAGGTTTGCATAGAGCTTAATTTCAGACTGGAAGATACCATTCAAGATCAGGGTAGGTCAGGGTCATCTATTCCTGAAATCTACTCTTGAATTATTTAGTTTCTACTGGAACAGGATTTTTTTCTGCAGTTAAAAAGTGTCAAAATTAATTTTTGCATTGAAATACTCTTTTATTTAAAGTCACGACTGTTTCATGGTTTTCCCCAGGGACTTTACGGCCGGATTTGATAGAAAGTGCTTCAGCGCTTGCAAGCTCCAATGCAGACGCTATCAAAACCCACCACAACGACACCGAACTTGTCCGTCAGCTCAGGGCCAAAGGCCGCGTGGTCGAACCTTTGAAGGACTTCCATAAAGACGAGGTGCGAGCCTTGGGGAAAGATCTAGGTCTTCCATTGGATGTCGTTCATAGACATCCTTTTCCAGGTATGGTTTGTATTCATGATAAAACCTATAAAAACCACTGCATAGAGACAATAGCAGTCTGAAAGAGCAGTGGTTTTATAAATGGGTTCTCAAAATACTTGTAAAACCTGTGTTTAAAGACCACCAAAGAGAAATTAGAAAAGCAGTCTGTATGAGCAAGTGCTCTTTATGAATGAATGGGGTCCTAGAATGACATGTGTTAATGGGGAAATTATTCAAGGGAAACCCGTTGTTACCATACCATTGTCGATCTTGATCTAGTCAGGTCTGACATAATTTATACAAACCAAACCAAAGCGTGAGAGAATGAAATAATAGGCTGAAAATGAAAGACTTTTATCATCAAAACTTTAATTTGCTTTGAAAGAGACTTCTCTTTGGAAAATTCCTCAATTATTTTGGTAATTTATGAACAAAATGCTTTATTTTCAACCAGAATCATTTGGCACATTTATTCATACAAATAAACACAATGAGGCGGCACTTTTTTCCTAAACCGTGTACAAATGGGTAAAAATGACCATCTGATTATGATTTTTTTGCATGGTCAGCCCCCCTTCCCCTTTCAAAACCGTTCCGTGGCCCCTGCACATGGGTCGTAATAATAATGATAATAATAACGCAGTTCTTGTATAGCGCATATCACATTATGCCATAACGTCCCTGTGTGCTTCCAAAGGACTTGGATATTATTATCCTGACCCTGGTAATGTTCAATTCTGTGCAATTTTATTTTGTGATCATTAACATTACTAAACTTTAATCAGGGCTTGAATTAATCAAAGGACATTCAAGGTTTATGGCTTTAGATACCCTATTCAGTGGTGTCAATGCCCCTCATTGGCCTTGGAGATTTTGTTGTGCCCTTTAATTTTCCCCATTTACACTGTGATATAAAAATGTACCCAAGAGAAAAGTGGCCTTGCACTAAAGATATTGAATTTAATGCCTGTTAAACGATTCCGAAAGTTCAGCCCCCATGCTCGAATAATGCACTTATCAGAAATCTCTTTATTTATTTTTTCACTGTTTCTATAGGTCCTGGTTTAGCGATCAGGGTTATATGCGCAGATGAACCTTACATTGGGAAGGATTTCTCAGAGACTACTATCTTATTACGATTATTAGTCAACTATGCAGAGTCTATGGATAAGGTAAGGTTGACGATATTTCCTTGGAAGAGATGGGTACTAGGTAGCTTTAAAAAATGTTGGTCCTTTTCATGACTTTACACATGCCCAAGGAATTTACATGATATTCCGTAAAGCCCCTATGTTTATTTGTTCTCTGCCATAGAAAGCTTTAAAAACTACCTTTATTTTATGTGTATAATTTATGAATATAGCCGCATGCATTAGCAATTAAAATCAGTTCTGCTATGACATCAGAAGAGATAATCAAGTCATCACGATGCCATGTTCTTTTCTCTCCAATGACCATCTAACGCAAACTTTCATGCACACTTGTATGCATAACTTTCAAACTAATTATTTACCTATGAGTAAATATTTTTTCTCCCTAGCCCCATGCATTATCAAGTAATATCAGTTCTGCAGTAACATTAGATGAAATGATTGTGCCATGTTTATGCCTCACCTACTCTCTATATGTAAATATTTTTTTCTCCTTAGCCCCATGCATTAGCAAGTAAGATCAGTTCTGCCATGACATCAGATGAGATCGATCAGCTAATTACTATCACCAGTAAGGTTAGGTTAGCGTCAACGTTGCTTCCAATCAAATCAGTTGGTGTTCAGGTAAGCTCAAAGTTTGGTATAAAATTAATATTGTCATCAGGAAATTCCCCAGAATAAGTTTGTTTGGCCCCGTATGTTTCAGACATTCCTGAAGTCATCTGTAGCTGATTTCAAGCTCTTATGAAAATATGTGATATGCTTTAGTGATCATATGGCATTCTAGGTCACGAAGTGAAGTATGAATGAAATAAAATGGAATTGGACACTCAAGAAGGTTGACCATTTTGTAGAATTGCACAGAGACAAACACATGTTGAAGTTGGCCCTAAAGCCTTTGAAGAGGTTTATTATTCATTGTGTGGTACGTCCTGAAAATGTCTGTTGCAATAACGAAAAATAGCAAATACAAAAAGTTGAGAAATAAAAGTTGATTTTCCTTTCTTTTAACTTGATTAAGCCCTGGCTGTAATTGTGGGGTGTATTTGACAGGCATCTCAACCATTCTGAAATTTTAACATTCAGAGCTTTTGTGTTTAAATAGGCATCATGGTAAACTTGTGACCACTTTGCTTCCTCTTTTGCATCCGTAGGCCATTTTGAAACACTTAGTTTACCGTCTTTCATATTTTTACTTCTATCTCCTTTACAGGGAGATGGTAGAACGTACTCATATGTTGCAGGGTTGTCTTCAGACGAGTCTCCTGATTGGGAAGCCATTATGCAGCTATCTAAACTCATCCCTAAGATATGCCACAGTGTCAATAGGTAAGTGAAACCGGGTCCATACACAAGAAGAGTGTATGTATCATGGGGGTTGGTTTCACAGGATGCTATGTAGTTTTAGAGACATGTCTGAATAATGTTTGCCAACAAGGTGGTCCTAAAACAGGATTTCCTCTGTATTGGAATCCTATTTGGGGCATTTCAGGCTTGTCATAAATTCTTGTTAGTAGTTGTGTTGGTCTATGACCTTTCCTTCAAGTATTTTGTCTTGTTTATTTCCTGTTTCATGAAACTTAACATTAAAAATAATGCCATAAATCTTCTCTCAGTCAATCAAAGTACATTATTTTAATAGCGCGGAGGATTTAGGAATACACGTAAATGGAGTTGTCAGAGATGGGCCAGCTGCAGATCACTAATGCATGCAAGGCAATGGCTTCAGCCTCTAAGATCGTGGCACAATGATGTCATTGCATAAGGTCGTTAGCTTATTACAGTAGCTTGCAACTTTTTATTGATAACTAGATTTAAGAAATAAGACACCATACTTATTTAGGAAGTTGTTTTTCATTAGTATGTAAAATGCCCTTTAGAACAATCATCGAATACAGAGTAATTAATGGTCTATGCACCATTGTATGTTTCAAGATTCCTTAATAAAATAAGTGTGACTCCTGATAGACAGCTTGAAATCACAGAAATGAGTTATCATTTAATTTGAACAAACAGGTCAAAGCATGCCATATTACATCATTTTAACCTGTGGGCTAAATCTGAAACCTGGTTTTGAAAATAATGATTATCATTGGTGTGTTCAGTTTAACCGTGGGCCAGTGTTCTTTATAATTATGTTTGAATATGCCAAATAAATAATAATTATGAGAAGAATCAGCTGACATCATATTATGCACATTGACCCATCTGCTCATGTAATCCCCCTTGATGACTTCAAACCATTATTTTCATCCTTCTTTTTTTTAGGATTGTTTATATCTTTGGTGAGCCCGTGATGGAGACCATTCAGGACGTAACACCGACCTTCCTCACTCCAAACGTCCTGGGGACGTTGAGACAGGCAGACTTCTATGCCAGAGAAGAGCTCATGAACAGTGGTAGGTATGAGGATTGGGAGAATGTAGAGGATGAGAATGGTGATGAAGACGATTGTGACAGGGAGGAGTTAAAGATGACGATCATGGTGTTGATCGTAAAGAGGAGGTGAAAGAAAAGAAATTGGTGGTAATGATGATGGTGATGATGATGATAATGATGATGATGGTGATGATGATGATGATGATGATGGTGATGATGGTGGTGGTGGTGATGGTGGTGATGGTGATGATGGTGGTGATGATGATGATGATGACGATGATGTTGTGATTGTGATGATGACGATGATGGTGTGATTGTGATGATGATGATGAAAACGATGGTGTGATTGTGATGATGATGATTCATTTCAAGTCATCACATTTTGTCGACATCAAAACAATGCGATGCAGGAAAGCCGAAGTAGAACATGCATAGCACATTTAAAGCGGCTTTCAATGACTTGTGGTAAGATTCCTAAAATACATTTGATTTGCAATTTCTTTAAAAATAACAGTTTTAACTCACAGAAATTAATTTCTTGACGATTAAAACAAATGTAGACATGTGAGATGAATTTCAAAATGAGCCATAAACTGGTCTGTCTTTTCAGGTTATTACAAGAAGATAAGTCAGATGCCGATCATACTTGCCCCTGTCCACTTTGACCGTGATCCTGTCATGCACCAGCCTTCGTGCCAGCGTAGCGTCGCTATCAGGACATTCATCACCAATGACTTCATGACAGGAATCCCTGCGCAGCCAGGCAAACACATACCAGAAGAAGTAAGTAATATTCTTTGGGTGTGAGATGAAGGGTTTAAGTGTGGTGTGGTGTGAGTAAATAAGAATTTTAAAGCTATGGTAGAATTATATGGGAAAATAAGGATTTTAAAGAATTGCGATTTAGAGAGAAGTAAGGATTTTAGTTGTAACATTGTGAGGAAATACAGATTTTTAAAAGTAATGAGACGTAAGTAAATAAGGATTTTAGCAGTAGTGCGATATTGTGAATAAAAAGGATTTTAAAGGAAGTGCAACAGAGTGGAAAAATGAAACTGAAAGCAAATAGTTTCTTTATCTCAATTATGTTTAGTCATTTCTCTCTTGTAAATTGGCACTTTTTGTTCTTTTATGTTGTTTTATTCTTTTTCTTATCCCTTTTTAACATGTAATTAATTCATGTTACCAATGTTCAGGGAAGTGCTCTTGTACAAGGCCTCTTGGATTTATTCATGCAGTTCCCCATTCCATTTTTACTTTTGCTTGTAAACTAGTTTCTTTTATTTTATTATATTATGTGTATTTTGTTCGATAATGAAATAAATGCAAATTGATTTGAATTGAATTGAAATGAAAATAAAAATAATCATAAAGGTAGTAATAAGTATCTGTTAGCTCACTGATCATTATACTTTATTTTGTATTTTCTATTTTCCTCATTTTATTTAGGTTGTTATGAGGATAGTGAAGGCTGTTTACAGCGTGCCAGGGATCTCACGAGTCATGTACGACCTCACAGCAAAACCACCCGGAACAACCGAATGGGAATGATGACGTCGGCTTTAAGGACTTTCATGACGGACAAGTCAAACTGGTCGGCCAAGATAGGTTTACATTCAGGGGACAGAAGGAGAGGATTAAGGCAAAGGCCTGAGAAGGAATGTGATTATCCGGCCACTTTTTTTTGTGAAGGAGATTTAGAAATTGCAGGGATGTAAAGAGAAATCTAGAAGATTTAGAGATACCCTAACCAGAGTTAGACTCGATGGCCCGTATTCTGAACTCGGGTTTGAATTATACCCTGGTTTTAAGTTGTGGTTTAAGTATGGAGAGCCAACTGGTTCACAAATCCCTAATTGTAAACATTCAATTTATTAACTCACAGGACATCCAAATTGTTCATAACTGTCTGGGAATGATAACTGAAGTATTTTTCTTCATTATGAAACTAAAAGGAGACGAAATAGTAATCATAAGAAATATACAACTTAAACAGAATTTCCGATTTTTTGGCTCCCATAATTTTAGTACTGAGTTAGACTACGGTCTAAGTTAAACCTGACTTCAGAATACGGGCCAATAGCTTGAATTCTGAATCCGGGTTTAATTTAAATTCTGGTCTAAAGTTGTGGTTTCACTATGGATAGCCACTTGTGGTTTTACTATGGATAGCCACTTGTGACGCAACTTTCTCGCTGTATTAGTTCATTTGATGCCTGATTCATTCAAAGTTTTCAGAGAAAAATTACTAGAAATATTTTTTCACTATCATTAGGAGCAAGGGAAAGAACACAGTAAATATATAAAAATATACAAAGTAAATAAAAAATTTGACATTTTTGGCTTCCCTTAATTTAGTATTTTAGCCTCAGTTTAACTGGACTTCGGAATGTGGGCTAATAGGAATATGTATAACATGGGTAATTATTATGTGTAATTTACTGCTGTCTCACATTTGAGTATTTTGCTGGCTCCTATCTGCGTATTGTTCAAACAGAGAGCTATGCAGACATGTAGTAAATCAGTCAAGGGTGCTCACCAACAACAATTACATTACCGGTATACAATAGTTTTGTCCAATAGAAATTTGTAACAATACAGTCACTTCTATGATTTGATTAATAAATTGGGTTACGATACATGATTATGGGATACATTTATAGCAAACCATGTTTATCATTTTGCATTTGTAATGTTAAAGCAAATATGCAATAATGTAATCCTTAAAAAAAAATTATGGCTTTTATAAAGTGATTATTTGTATTTCTATTTATATCTGCTCTTTCCTATTTGCTGTTCATTCTTTGAGACTACTGAAATATGACAAGTTTCATAACCCTCATAGAAAGTAATTAAGGTATGTATGAAGGCATAGAGTTAATAGAAATAATTATGGTTATGAAATCTCTAATTTATGTAATCATATACGTTTTGAAGTGGTTTTAAAATTACTATTTTTGTAGAAATTTTATTGACAGGGTTTGATAGAGTTTTTAATTGGACATAGATAGAATTTATTGAATAGTGCTTGATTTATTTTTGGATGTATTTTTTAATTTTGACTCTAGGGGCCGGTTTCATAACGAATTACAACTACATAGATGATGACTTTTCCATTTTGTGACTACCTTGGAAACTTTGATTGTGATTGGCTGCTGAGCCCTGTTACCATGGTAGTTGCCATAATGGCAAAGTTACAATAGTTGCAAGTCCTTTATGAAACGGTGACCATATTGATTTTCTTCTGTTTTAATGTTTATCTCCCAATGCATACCATGTCAGTCAATACAGGCTGTTGAAGGAGCGTTATGGGCGTTGTTGCAAATCATTTTCTACAGAAAATGATTTAACACGGGTCAAGTGTCAATTTGATCTTTGTCGCACAACTCCCCGAGTTTGTGGCTATCACAATTTCATACTCAGTGGGCTCCATGTCACATGGTTCCAGTCCTGACATAGCACTATATTCCTTAGGTAAGGCATCATACACAAATCTGCCATTCCTCACCTTCTTGTTTGCAGTGTCCTCTTTACTCCTGCAATGACTGGGTTAAACACTCAAAATTGCTATTCCAAAACAAGTGCGTTCGCATTTCGGCAACCATTAATAACCTGGGTGGAGAGTGTCAAATCCATTTTTTAACAAAGCGCAAAGTGCTTAAAATTTCTGTTTGAACTCTAAACGCCGTAAAGATTCTGTAGTTCCTTATGGTTACACAATATCTGCCATAGTTTATATTATCTGTGAGAAACCCTTTCATTCTGTCTTGTGCGATTTTGTTAAATATCACTGACCTGCGGTTAATGTAACATGATTTTTTGTTTCCAAATCAATTTATCTTTGTTATATTTCTATCGTTGTTTGGGGGATTGTTGGTTTGCACACTTGAATGTTGGAAGTCATTTATAGGAATTTTGAATAGTGCTGAAAGAAGTCTTGCCACAACTTTTTCAGAAAATTATTATGATTTCTTGAAATCCACTTTGATATTTTTCTCCAATTGAAGTGAGAACTAAAAGAAAGTTCTCATGGGGTCGTTAAAAATGATAATCAATAACTTTAATCCATGGGTCCTCTTGTTGCTTACTTTCAAAGTTTTATGCTTTCAGAGCAATTGAGTAAATGAAATCACCAACTAAATATTCTTATGTATGTCAGGTGCCATTTCATCATTCTGTCATTGGCTTAAGTTTGGATTATAACATTGAATACGATAGGCAGTCTATTAAGTACCGGTAAGTAGGTTTAATCACCTAGCGTCTCTGTAGTCATGCCAGGGTATAAGCAAACATTCATGTATTCTTTATTTGCTGTTGTAAAATAAACTTACACCTATCTTCTTTTTTCTCTTGACCTATCCCTCAATTTTTCTGAGGGGTATTTTATTGTTTAGTACCGTGTCAAGGTGAACAATTTATGTCATGGAATGCATACTATTACAGTCAAACCTATCTACATAGACCACCCAAGGGGGGCAAGATTGTGGTCTCAATGAGCAGGTGGTCATTATGGCCAAGTTCATGTAATACAGTGACACCTGTATATAATGACCACCCAAGGGGGGGGGGGCAAGATTGTGGTCTTAATGGGCAGGTGGTCTTTGAGCAGTTTCCTGTAACACATGATTGAATGGTCCTTATAGGCAAGTGGTCCTCCTATACATATGAGTCTGAGGCAGGTTTGACTTCATTTTACTTATACTTATTGTCAGTGGGCTGCTAAACCCCCATTTCTCAAAAACTCAAAGAATATGGAGGGAATTCCAAATCCTGCCTCTTCGAAAAAAATTATTTTTTAGAATTACGGCAATGTTAGCAACATGATATTGTCTCAAAACAATCTCCATATTCTCTAGTTGTAACTATATAATCAAGCTTAATTTTGAGATATGAGATTTCAAAAGCCCAGTGATGAAATACTGTATTGATAACAGTTTGGCTCCTACATGTAATTAAAGGCCACCGCACACCTTACGACTGTTCGCGATCTGATTTTCAGAGCTGCCAAGTAGTACTGATTTTCCGTATTTAGTACTGAAAATAGAGAATACTGATGGTTTCATGCAAAATACTGATTTCTTAAGTTTCAGTTTATGCGTAGTCCTATGGTATTCCTGTGAAAATACTTATTCCCTCACCAAAATACCGATTTTCAGCCTTGAAAATACTGAAATATTCTTGTTCAGGTTGGCAGCTCTGGATTTTGGAATTAATCGCATTTTGCTCATTTTCTTAAAATGTGAATGGAACGTCATTTTATTTGAGGTTTGAATTAATTGAAAAAAATGCTAATATAACCACTTTGAAAGATTGCAAGCCTTTATTTCGGAGTAAAGGCTAAATTATTTTCAAATCGTAGCCAATCGTACGACTGCTATGACGTCATTACGACTAGATATTAAATTTGCTTTTATTCTAAGAAGGATGATAGCATAGTCACAGATTTGAACATGGTTATTCGTACAATGATTTTGAACATTACACAGTAAGATATTCCAAGTCTCAATATTAGCATCAAATTCTACTACATTTTATTCTGAAATCGGGTCGCAGACCAATCGTAAGGTGTGCGGTCGCCTTAAGGAAGACGAAAATGTTGACGGATATTTATCACCAGTTTTCTTCAATTTTGTTTTCATAATCCCATTGTTGACAATAACGCACAAATTTATTTTTTCCATCATTATTATGTACAGTATTAGGGCAGTACAAGAGTCCGTAAATTTTTCAGAGTTCCACGGGGTATCAAGGAATTTGTGTATGTCACAACTATCATATGGGGGCATTGAAGTTTGCAAATGATCGAGTCACAATAAGTAAAAAAGCCTGGGCCCGGTATAAACAAAACTTGTTCTTACGGCAGAATATTACACTTGAGTACATTGATCACTAAGTGCAGTCAAGCATAAAAATCATATATAGCATATGATTAATTACCAAGCTTTATTAAAAGCCCCTTGTCTATTTTTTGCAATGTAAAGTAAAAATTAAGTCACTATATTTTGAAATTGATTCGTGCTGAGAAAACTTCCAAGTGATATTTGAAATCAATTGCAAATGGGCATCATGCGACACCCCCTATATCTCTCTTCTAGCTCTGGGGGATGTTTCTCAAAGGTTCAAGTCTGATACGCGTAAATTCCAAGTTTTATGTGGTGATTCTGATTTCCGCCTCAGTCCCAGAACCATAGGAATTGTCTTGAATTGGGTAAAAAATTGACTTCGATATTTTGCATATATTCAGGGGAAGTTTCACAAAGATTTAAGCATAGAGCTGTTAACAGATTTAAGTATGACAAAGGTCGCACTTAAATGCCGACGGTTACATGATATGTAACACGCAATCTTGATCAAGAGTATTGCGCATCCTCTTGGCATGATCTGACCAATGCGGTTATGCCTAGTCACGCAACTAGTCATTTATAAAGTGCGACTCTAAATCATACTTGAATCTTTGTGAAACACCCCCCTGGTCTGGAATAACGCTTGTAGTTAGGTGGAAGGCCGACTAATGCCATCTACACTGTAGTATGTACTAAAGCGCATCACTAGATTGGTCTTAATATGCTCATGAGACGTGGGCTAGTACATTACAAGCTAAACGTCTTGTTCATATTAGCTCTCGGTTACAATTTCTATTCAGACTTAAATCTTTGTGAAACTCTCCCTGGTTTCAGACTTGTTCTAAAGTGCCTCTATTTGAAATACATCCAAGTGTTACTTCCCTCTTGTGTGTTCATTGTATCATGTACTTTTCACAATGCACTTTGTATGTGTTTTACTTTTATTTCTTGAATGTGAATGGACTGTTATTGTATTATATGAGTATATTATGAAATGCTAAAATTATTCATGAATAAAATCTTTGTGTTTGGCAAATAATGCATTTTCTGTTTGATATCTATGTCTTGAATTGAAATGGGTTCTTGGGGTAAAGGTATTATTAAAACATGCTAGCTTGAGGGGGGGGGGGGGGCTGGTAACCTTCCACACACCATCTGAATTATCTCCCTCGCCCCCCCCCCCCCCTTAATAACTGCAGTCATGTTCTTTTTGTAGACATAATGTAGAAAATCATAAAAGCATGATTCAGAAAATTATTCAAATTCAAAGTTAAACGATTTTGGAGCCACTTTCAGTTTCATTAACAGCAATAAGGGCAGTATACAATCTGAAAAATAATGTCAGACACAAATATCTTGTGGAATTTCCACTGTTATAACATACTGTGATTCAATTAAGATCTTTATTATCAAGTCTACCAACAAATGATAACCCTGAAAGAAAAGGAGTTATCTGCTTTCTCACTTGCTAATCACCTACTGTATCATTACTGTAAATGAATGTTGTGAGATCCAACTAACTTTGAAATGTCAACTTGTTTTTGATGCAATTTTCAGTATTATGCTTTTTCAAGGTTTACTTTTTTTAGAAATGAACTTCTTGGGATGGACTTTACCTTTAAGCACACTCTTACAACCCAAAGTAGAAAAGGATAACTGTCATTTCTTTGAATATTTAAGAAACTGCGAATCATGCTCCTGGACACAGACCTTGGCCCCGCAACACAAAGGTTAACGATTAATCGTATGATTGATTTTCATGATTGATTGTACATTGTAGTCAATGCAATCGATCGTAGAAAATGTTCTACGATCATTGCTCAGCTTTGTGTTACGGGCCCCTGGTGGGTTTTTCATAAAGCTGATCATAAGATATGACTTTGCGCACAACTAGTAATCCTTTCTCATGCCAATTGATATCCCTATGTAATCATAAGATCATGTTACAGTTGCTCGTAATTTTACGAACAGCTATATGAAACACCCCCCCTGGGGCCCGTAACACAAAGGTTACCAAATAATCACTATATCAAAATGAAATTGCCCATCAAGATCATCCATGAATGTGGGCGGAAATCCCAGGGGGGACCCCTACTCAAAATAGTAGGGGGGACACAATATCAAATGTCCCCCCTACTATTTTGGGTCTTTGGTGATGCTAAGAAATAAATAACTCAAAATGAGAATAAAACGTACGTTTTGGGACGAGATGACCTTTTTTTTTTTTTTTTTGCTTGTCAAATATATTTTTCGGCGAAATGACCTTAAATTTTAGGTAATAGCCTTTTTTATTTTATTTATTTTTTTTTGCTTGTCAAATTTTCCAGACCCTTGTCCCCCCTGCCTTTTGGGAGAGATTTCCACCCCTGCTAGAATCCAATCAGAATTGCGCTTTCAAATT
Source organism: Lytechinus variegatus (assembly GCF_018143015.1). Classification (NCBI taxonomy): domain Eukaryota; kingdom Metazoa; phylum Echinodermata; class Echinoidea; order Temnopleuroida; family Toxopneustidae; genus Lytechinus; species Lytechinus variegatus. Next base: position 6,802,670 of record NC_054753.1, read on the forward strand.
AGTGATTAATCGTTAACCTTTGTGTTACAGGGCCCTGAAATTTCACAAAGAAAGAAACCATGGGTAAACACTATTTTCTACAGAAACGTTTTATTTGATGCAATATCAAGTTGCAAATTCTGTACATAAATTCAAAAACAATAGCAACACTCGCAGTTTACTTTAAGTATTCCAAGATAATATCCAATGTACATAAGATACAAAATTTCAATACCTATTTTACATCAATGCTTATATTTTCTAAAACTTAAAACTCTAAATATATATTATTAATCAACCATTTTTTTTCCAACAATATTTCAACAGTAACACTCCAATACTCAGTTACTTGTATCCATTGACATTTTGAAGTGGTGTTGAGGTATGGGAAGCGCAGTAATAAAATCATTTTTCAAAATTGGTTTTCAGTTTGCTTCGAACAATCAGCCTGAAAATGAACAAGAAAATAAAGGGAAGTGAACAAAAAAATTCCAATTACTAAATCTCAAAAGTGTCAGAAATACTGGATAGACCAGCAAATTGCAATGTCTATTAGAGAATCGTAAGGAATATTCCATTAATTAAACTCTATAGCTAGTAAGTAATTAATAATTAATTTATATCACAGCATTTTATTCCCTCTAGAATTGTTGTAACTTTGATAAATAATTGGACAATATAGTATCTATATCTGAGTTAATCTTTCCATCTTGTTAACAATGTTCATGGTCCTTTGACTAGATGTAGTGACCTGTGCTTAGCATATTTCTATTTTATGGAGAAATACATCTCATTTACCAGCAAAGTGGCACCATAATAACAATAGCCAATTACATATATCACCATGTAACCATGATGGATAACTTGCATTACAATGAAAGATGAAATACTTAATATTGATTCACAAGGTAAATTGTTTTTCTAACAAAAGAAAATAAATTGTTGGCAGCCCCATCGAATGGCTCCTCATACAGCGGACCTGTCGCAGGAAAATATTTTCCTTGAATTCCTTCCATTCAGGGTCCCATTTCATAAAACTTGTTACAATAACTGTTTAAAGCTACTGATATCATTGAATTTGATTGGTTGATATGACAAGTGAAGTCTTTATGAAACTGAACCCTGGTGATGGTTAAAGCCATGGAAAATCATCTTTCACGAGAATACACAATCAATGGCAATAGCATCAATATTGTTTCATTTCCTTGCGGTTACACTTACAGATTAAAACCTTCTTATAAAACATGTATAACTTGATCAATATAATTTTGCCGCTTGCTAGAAGCAAAATGATCCAACAATTCAATTCAAAATCAGCCATGAGTAATCTGTGTCATACATACAGAACACATTCAGATAAACAATGTAAAAAGAAAATTATTGTAATTGTGAAAACCAAACCCTTTCATGAGTAATGAGCAAGATATAAAGCAAAGCTTAAGTATGAAAACAATCGTAAAAACCAAGTACAACTTTGGCAAGTCAATTTAATGCATATGTGTAGCATAATCTTGGGTTCATGTTAATATATAAAGGTAAATCTGACTCTATCAATCTAAACTCCATAGTTTCCTATGTCTATTAGTACACAGATGCAATCAATCCCTAGTCGAGATTGGTTCAACTGCATGGTCAACTTTTGAAAAGACAACACACTTTAATCTTTTGGAAAAAGTAGAAATATAATAGGGGGAAACCCCATATATAATCCATAATCATATAAACCAAAATCTTGGGTTCATGTTATAAAAAGGTAAATCTGACTCTACCACTCTTCACTCTATAGCTTCTATCTCCATGGTTCACAGTCAATCCCTAGTCAAGACTGGTTTGAATGCATGGTCAACTTTTGAAAAGACAACACACTTTCATCTTTTGGATGAAGTAAAAATATAATGGGGGGAAAAAACTTAGATTGTTTTCTTTACCCCCCCCCCACCCCTTCCTTCATTCAGTTCAGGGAAATAATAGACTTATAGAATGACGTCTTACCACTGGAAATTTATGACATGGTGGGATGTAAGCACATGACCCTAGGCCCCTCTAGTAAAAACAAGATTCAGAATCACTATACCATGCTAATTTCACATCAGTGCATCGTTAGTGGAGAAAAGGCAGTGGCAACATGGCTTGCATGAGGAAATCATTGAATTGCAGATTGAGACAACAACCTAAGAAAAAGTTGAGTCTTTGACTGAAGGTGAGATTTCTATGTGGGAAGGAGTTGGATGCTGAGCGAGTGCTAGCAGAAGTGAGGGTTCTACCGGCCGCTACTGACGGCAGTAGGTTGCATCGCATTTCTTGAAGTGGGAGAGTACTAACAAGTTCCTAAAGTGCAAAGATTCTTTGATGGGTTGAGTTTTTATGCTGAACAATCCTATCAGGTGCATGTTACTGACCACTATTGCCTGCGGTACTTAGGTTGCATCAATTTGCTTCAGGTGCCATTCTGCCAGTTTAACTTTGTTCTTAAGGTGCAACATTCAGACTAAGACTGAAGGAAAGTTTCAATGAGCGATAGGCTTTGATGCTGAGCAAATCCCAGCAAAAGTGAGGGTCCTACACGCAGTAGGTTGCATCGATTTGCTTGAGGTGAGGGACTGCTAGTTTGACCTTGTTCCTAAGGTACAAAGTTGGGCCTATGAGGGATGGAGTTTGATGCTGAGCAAACCCTATCAGAAGTGGGGGTCCTACCGGCAGTAAGTTGCATCGATTTGCTTGAGGTGGGGAACTGCTAGTTTGACCTTGTTCCTGTACATCTTGTCTTTGTAGATAGGATTGTGTTCTAAGTAGACTGTTTGTAGGTTGGAGAGAGGAGTAAGCTGATCCACATCCTTCCAATGATTTAAGAGATTGTTGTTGAACTGTGGGTAGGGGTTAAGCAGGGTGAGAAAGGGGAAAGAGAGAGGGAGGGAGAGAGGGAGGGAGTGGAGAGCAAAGTCAAATGAAAGAGGGAAGATGTCATAAAATTAAAGGATGATCAATTAGAAGTTAAGAGAAAAGAAAACAATATGGAAAAGGAGAGAAAAGATTTTTCTTCTGTTAAAGTAAATGGTTAGAAGGTATGTTTTTTTTCTTTTGTCCTTTTCACTTACATTCTTCCATAAAAATCCTCCAGATATTCTATATATCTACTGATTTTAAACTCACGATTAAAATTCAATTTCTATTTTGAATGGTGACAGTTTTTCACTGTATATGTTAAAAATACATCCACATGATCCAGACACAGCAAAATTTTTGACATATTGATGAATATATACAAACTATAAAAGTAATAATTTACTTACCCAAAACTCTTCGAGATGTACTAGATGACCAATATTCTGTATTCTTGTAATCTTGTTACCTGCTAGATCTAGGGTGGTGAGTTTAGCCTAAACACAAAAATACAAGATAGCAATAGTTACATCTCTCAATATATCTGTCAAGAAGATTGCATGCATGTATAATTTATCAATAAATATAAAAGTATGTATACCAAGCAATCTTAGAAACCATGGTGTACCAGGAGGGAGCATACAGGAGGGTTGGGTTGAGGATGGTATACGCACTAAATCAGGCAAAGTGAAAGATGGGAAAAGGAAAAAGGAGTAGAGCAAGTGTGATGTCGATCCACCCCCCCCCCCCCCCTGTAAACAGAGATACTGTAAAAGACTGGATTTAAGACATTAAAAAAAGCTGCTAGAATGTATATTTCATAAATGTACCATACAATGTCATAAAATGGATCTTCATAGAAACCATTTTTTATATATTATAATTTACTGAAGGTATGCCTTAAACGAAGACAAGTTTTATGGTGAAATGTAATGTCTTCTAGATTTTTCATACCTTCTAGACCATTGTAAATATAGTGAAATGCAACAAAGATAGATTTTATCAACTTTCTTGTTTTCAAGATCTTCCATTATTTCTAGACCATCTTAACTCTAGATAAACGACACAGAGATTTTGTCTACGTACATTGTTTTCTAGATTTTCCATGACTTCTAGACCATTGTGGCTAATGTAGAGTTCTTCCAGGTTTGTCAAAGTGTCAAGGCCTTCCAGCTTGGTGATACGATTACTCTGAAATAAAGGCATTATTGAACATTTTAAATCATATATTCTTAAATGAATGGTACATACAATGTATCCCAAAACATATAAGCTCAACCAGCCCTACTTGATCTTTGCTGGGATCTTGATTCAGGAAATTACTATTGGACTGAGATTTCATCCTTATACAGTGCGTCCCACAAAAAAGGACACTGTTTTCAGTGATAGATTTCACAATTATTAAAGGGGTGGTCCAGGCTGAAAGTATTTATAGCTTAATAAATAGAGTAGAACTCACTGAGCAAAGTGCCGAAAATTTCGTCAAAATCGGACAACAAATAGCAAAGTTATTGAATTTTAAAGTTTAGTAATATTTTGTAAAAACAGTCCTCATGAATATTCATGAGGTGGGCTGATGATGTCACATCTCCACTTGATCTTTTGTATTTTATTATATGAAATTAGGTTTATTCAAATTTTTTCCTCCAAGAACTAGAAAAATTGGATTGACAACTGATTTAGTGCATTAGATATTTATTGCTGCAACTTATTTCATTATAAGGGAGACATATTATTCACACAAGTATGAAATAATGAAAAATTATGATTTTATGTAATAACATAAGAAAACGGAAAGTGGAGATGTGACATCATCAGCTCGCCTAATGAATATTCATGACGACTGCTTTCACAAAATATTGCTTAACTTTAAACTTCAACAACTTTATTATTTGTTATCCGATTTTGATGAAATTTTTGGCGTTTTGCTAAGTGAAGTCTACTCTGTGTATTAAGATATAAATATTTTCAGCCTGGACCACCCCTTTAAATATGATTTTACTATAAATTTGATACATATGGTAAGAGTGGAATCTCATATTCAATTTGAAACCAACAGCTTAGCAAATAATTAACGCATGGCAAATTACGAACGACTAATATTGAGGCATATCAGAAACGATTCGCGCAGAAACTCGCATGTGAATCTGAATCCACTCTCATTTCAGGGGTCATTGAAACTTCACAAAGAATATAAATTAAATGGTAGCGACCCAATTGTCAAAGAAGCACAGTCTTCCTATCACAAATCTGTAACGAACCAACCTTGTCCAATTTTTCTGCACAACCTGATTTTTATATTGAAATTTCAAACTCGTCTTGCTCATTAATGCGTGAAGTGTTCGTCTCATATAAGGTAACAAAATATAGAGGAATAATAGACCAGTTCAGAGTTTCTTCATGGACAATTTTGGTCAATGACCTTCCATTTCTTTCATTATGATAGGCAGATTTCAAAGCAAGATATTACGTAAGCTTGCCTTACATAGCAGGATAAGGAAATTGAATAGACCAGGTGCCTAGAATAGCACACCAATGAACACTTTATGAAGGTATTTGTTGCTTTCCTACTTTGAATGCATATGATAGCATGTTGCACAATGTACTTTGCAAACTGTGAAATACCAGTCGTTTGTGGACGCATTGTTGTTTTTGTGGATGTAAATAAAAAACACAATTCAAAAGAATATATGAAAAATCAAGACACAAAGTTGGTGCTTATCTCATTAGATTTTAAACCACCATGACACTTTAATACAAATGAACTTCCTCTAATCATGCCCAGAAAGGAACTACGAACTGGCTTATTGAAATGGATAAAGATGTAATTGAAATATCATTTGCCTTTAAATAAAGACAAGGGAATCCTGATTTTCCTTTTTATCTGGGACGCACTTTATATCATCATCAATCAACAATGAGGGAAGTATTTACCACTGAACTAGGGCTATACCGAATGACAATAAAATGATACAACATTGACATCTACTACAACTATTTCAAGTGTGCTCTACCTGTACATAAAATTGCTTTTGAAAATTATTTGACATTGTTTGACAATTCAATATTATATTTTGCAATTTCATGATCAAATTACCATTGATGATAATCAAGTACCCAAAAGTAAATGCAATTCTCCATCAAACCATGGAGAAAGTCTTACCTGTATACTAAGAACTCGTAGCTTTGTAAGCTTCTCTAAGTTCTCCAGTTTAGTGATCTTGTTCTTCCCAACAAATAAACTCTCAAGGTTGACCAATGCATCAAGGTTCTCTAATTTCTGTGAAAAAAAAATGAATAGCATCAAATAAGTTTTTGGCAATGACCACATTGACCAATGTATCAAGATTCTTGAGTTCAGTAATTAAAAAAGAAAGATTAAATCTTCTTTTTCATGCAGTGGCCAAACAAAGTTATTGAATTTCCATTGTGCACCTTGAGTGTCACTATAGACAGATACATGCAATTTATAACTCTTGTAATTATTGGATTAAACAGACTTTTACTGATAAAAGTGAAACCACGTCAATGACTAAGTATCTCATGTATACCTTGTATCTACTTTTATATTAGGCCTGGGACTTTTGGGTATTTCTTTCTTCGGGTACCTGTGGTAATTTTCGGGCGGGTACCTGGCTACCCGAAAATCATGTCGCATGAAATATGACTGATGGAAAAACCCCATAGGTGACGTAATCTAGCCACTGCACCGCAAGCCAATTTATGAATAAAAATATAGTAAGCATGCGCAGTGCAAGTCTCCCATGCCCCATGCAGTATTCCATCAAAACAAGTCTGCAATACTCTGTCACCTCGTACCAAAATCGACCTAGAATTCCACTTTCCTATATTTTATATGAATTATGAAAGGTATTCTCAGAGGATCTGTTTCCTCACCAATACCACACAGATAAGCAAATTTCGATTACTTCTTGCTTTTCCGTCAAAATCTTACGAAGTTGCTTCAATATTGTAGAATCTATCGCTACGTGCACAAAGTCAATTGATTTCCCGGTTTCGGAACGTCAAATGCACCAGCCAATCATGATCGCGTTACCATTTTCGGTTTATGTTGAACTGAAAATGGTAACACGAACAGGATTGGCTGGCGCTTTGTATGCTCAAGCTGCAAAAGAAACATGGCAATATGATTGAACAATCTCAGCCACATATTTATGGATGTTTCGAGGGTAATTGGTGAGATTAAAGAGACCTGTGTATTTTTGTGATGAGTTACAATCATGTCTTACACTACGCAATACAAATCATATACGTTATACTGGTAAGCAATTTTCGGGTATCGGGTATTGATTTTTCTACCCGGGTACCCGAGGCTTCCGGGCGGGACCCAGGTTCTAGTCCCAGCCCTATTTTATATCCAACAAAATTGTAAACGCAGATTGTTAGCTTTCAGAATTATTATTGAGCATTCTGAATTTAATCGAATTGAATTTAAGAAAAAAAACATGTCTTACTCGTATCCTATTATCCCCCAGCTCCAGCATGTTAAGATTGGTAAAATGGCTGATATTCTCAATCTTAGAGATCTTGTTATTGATGAGAAAGATTCTCTCAATTTTGACCAATGTTTCCAGGTTCTCTATGGTCCTTATCTTGTTGAAAGACAGATCTAGAATTCTGCAAAAGAACAAGGTAGGCAAGAGAAGGGATCATTTGGAGATTAACTAATCAAAGTTATACAACAAATAAGATTCAAAATTCAAGGCTGTATTTATTATCAGTTGAAAATATTTCCACAAACTTGAGTTTCAATGACTATTAAAGGTAAATGCTAGTTTTGGTAACGATATCAAAATGAGTTCGTACAGAATCCAATGAAATGACCACCGAAGTGTCTGTTTGTATAAATAAAACGCATGTGCCAAAGGATTCTGGAAGAAATTGTGTAATTGCTGAGAAATCAGTAAATAAGCACAGGATTCGGGTAGGGCGTCGGGCCCGACGCTCTAAGCAATAATTATACATTGTCCCACGTGCGCTTATCTGTGTTGGGGATCTTCGGTGTGAACATTTTTCAGCGTAGATTTCAAGATTTCACAAAGTTCAGTTAATGTAATTGTACCAGATCTAGATCCTCGATGATATACTGACAATTAAGCCTTGTTTTACAGACTTTCTCATGAAATCAGTGTTTACTGCAACTACTGGAATTTCTCTTTAAGTTATATTACCAGATAATATTCATTTCTATTCAAGTTCATGTTTATTTAATTCCAGAAGAATAATACTTTGGCATTACATATGATACATATAAACTGAATATGTGCATATTAATTGTTTTCATGAGTAAAGATTAACAAATATAAGAGCACATTATCAATTATCTGTTGAAATGAAGGAATTCACCAGGAAAGAAGTTACTTGTAGTTGGTGGATCCCTCAAATAAAAATCACATGATAAGCCAGTGTGGGACTGGATGGAAGGCTGTGGTCAAGATAGGATTTAACCTGAATTCAGAATACGGCTTTATTTATCTACAAGCATCATACATGATGACTCACCTCATATTTACTAGAGTCTGAAGTCCTTCAATCTTCTTCAGTTGATTATCATAAAGGTCTAAATCTGTCAACGTCGTCAGATTCTCAAAGTTTTCAATCTTCTTGATTTCATTCTGGCGCAGACACAGAGTCTAGAGCGAGTAGGGATAATGGAATATATATGAAATTTACTATTCCTGGAGTGTAGAACAACATAAAAGTAATGATCTCATATTTATAAGGATTATCTATTAAAAGGTTTTCTTAATATTCTTGTTAATATTTACTTTCTAGTCTAAGAACCTGCAGAAAATTCTAAAAATGTTTGAAAATGTTTTGCGAACAAATTTGTGTAAAATCTACATTGGATGGGCAATATTTTAATCATTATAATGAAGTGTACATGTAGGATATCATCTTGCTTGGTGTGGAAATTATTGGTAGTTCAAGCCAAGGATGTAGTCAAGACCAGCCTTCAGGACAAATCTTGCTGGTCTTGGTCTTGGCCTCAGGCAGAGTCATGTGCACAATTTTATAGATGGTTTTCTCTAGCGGGGTCATAAATCAGAAGTATCGGCCTCGACTTCATTCCCGGTTATAGTCTAGAAAGGTGGAAAATTATCAATCAAAAAAGTATTTAAACTCCGTTTTCCTCTCAATTTCTTTTTGAATGAGGACGAGCTTTAAAAATTTGCCTAGTTTTAAGACTGATAGCAATGAACTAAGCGCTTACCTCAACCTGTCTCAGTACTTCAAAACCATTGAGATTAGACACTCTCTTGTGCGTAAGATCTACATCCTGTAACATGAAAATATGGTAACATAAATAATGATAATAATAGCTGGATTTATGCAGTGCTTATTCACCTGAGGATACAAAGTGGTGCTTCTGTTTGGTCTCATCCCACATGGTCTAGTCCTCTATCGTCTGCAGCCAGTTCATCTACTAACCATGGTGAAGACGAATTCAGATATCATTCCGAGACATTTACGAATGACTTGTATTGTTTGCTGATGTGGTTTACGGTACACCATGTGGAGTGTTATATAAAGAGTGGATAGAAGAATAGAAGTGGATAGGCGAGAAAGTGGAGAATTGAGAGTAGAGTATTCTTTCTTGAAGATGGACAGTCTCCTGAAGACGGAGAGTCAACCTGTCCGAAACGTCGAGTCTCTCTACTACTCATCATCTCTACTCGCCGACTTAAGCCAGCATCTCCTCATCAGCTCTACTACTCAAGCTGTTCTCACTCAAGATTCCTTCTGGTTTACAGTCCTTTCCAGGACTATTTTCAAGAAAGAATACTCTACTCTCAAATCTCCACTTTCTCGCCTATCCACTGTTTCTATAACACGCCACATGGTGTACCGTAAACCACATCAGCAATTGTACATGCCACCATGCAAACCTTCAAACAACACCTAATATCACCTTGGTCTGTTGGTCAAATACCTCTTTGTCTATGTGATAAGATGAACTGTTTATGAACCAAATGTTTATTTCACAAAGTAATAATAAAATTAATAGGCATTTATATAGCACCATCTATCTATTCTGAGGTGCACAAGAAAAGAAAGAATGAGAAAGTTTGGATGAGTGTCAAAGTGCAAATAACTTATACTGTTAGACAAGATAAGATGTAAAAAAATGTAAAAGTAAAAAAAAAAAACAGGGATTAGTTTAAGTGGATTTAGACTGACTGGGCATTAGACTAATCGAGAATTAGACTAGGTATTAGACCAAACATAGTGTCTAGACCAACTAATGTTAGGCCAAATGGGTTAGCCCATGTGGTATAAGACTGCATGTATCTGAAAAGTAGACAAATCTATTACAGACAAAGTAAATTATAAAACCAAACTCCTTACATAAGCATTTGGATCTAAAGCAACTGGTTCTGGTTCCGGGGGTTCTATCATCTGGACTCCTGGTCCTCCTTCCTCCTCTTCCTCAGATTCATCAGTCATTGGGGTTTCTTCAAAATGATAATCAAAAGAAAATCATGAGCCTACAGATATTCTTGGTCCAGTCAATTTTTAAATTTCTATCCTTGGCTTCCTACATCTGAAAATTGTCAAATTTATGTGTTAAATCAAATAACATAAAGGCAAAGCTGTACAATCATACAACTGTAAAAGGTAAAACTTTGTAAAAACAAATTGTTGAGTCAGATTTATATAATAAAATAATAGGTTGTATTCCTTCCTGGCATGAGAAATGTCTGCCTAGACTTTTTAAGTGACAATTGAAGGACAGGTCCATCCCAACAAAAAGTCGATTTGAAAAAAGGAGAAAAATCCAACAGGCAAAATTAAACACTGAAAATTTCATCAAAATTGGATGTAAAATAAGAAAGTTATGACATTTCAAAGTTTCGCTTAATTTCACAAAACAGTTATATGCACGTCCTGGTCGGTATGCAAATTAGCAGACTGATGACGTCACCCACTCACTATTTCTTTGTATTTTATTATATGAAATATTTTTATTTTCTCCTCCTTGTCAAGTGAAACAAAAGTTTTATTTCTCCCTGAACATGTAGAATTACCATTATTTTAATAGTTTATGGTTAAGTTAAGTTGGTCCTTTCTTGTCAAATCTGTAAAAATTGAAATATTGTATAATTCAAACAATAAAAAACAACTAAATATCATCGACTCTCTCATTTGCATATTGCTGTGTTGTGCATTTAACTGTTTTGTAAAATATAAGCGAAACTTAAAAATGTTATAACTTTCTTATTTTACATCCGATTTCAATGAAATTTGCAGCATATGTTTGTTTGATTATTCTCTATCGACTCAAATCAACAATTTTCTGGGGTGAACTTGACCTTTAACCTTTAATGCATACCCACTCATGCATAAATAAAATAAATTCACTTTGTCCATAGAAATCAAACAAGTGAATAAGAACAATCAAGAAAATGTTTTGTTTAGAATCTTTTTGTTACAAAATAGACATTGCATTTTGGGAGAGGGTGTGTACTTCATTTTAGTACACTTTCAAACTGTACACCGGGTCACCATGATAAGCTAAATACAAATTTTAAAAAGTCTGTGTCCCAACTCCCCTCCGCCACCCAAAAAAAAAAAAATTAGAGATACATTACGAGTATTCAATGAGCAAATTAAAAACATATAAAATTTTGAAATTTATCAATTAGGCCTAATAAAAATCTATTAAAGTGAAAAACATTTTTAACTTGATTTTTAAATCTTTTTTACAAAAACTGGGTAATAATTCTGATAATTCTCTTATATAGCGCATAATAAACTGAAAATTTCTCTTTGCGCTTTACAATAAAGGTTACAAAGTACAACTATAAACAAAGAAAATAGACTTGTGAATTACAGAATTACTTAATATTAAACTTACAATCATTACCTATAAAATAAATACCTATACTACACCTAGTTATGAGTTTCGGAAAAGATGGGTTTTGAGTAAGGATTTGAAAGTTGAATAAGTGGACGCCTGTCTAATATGTAGGGGTAATTTGTTCCAAAGGGTTGGTCCAGCTACAGCAAATGATCTACTACCATAAAAGCTTGTGTGGGTTTTGAGAATTTGAAGAAGTACTTGTTTGCTTGATCGAAGGTTATGGGGCGGGTTGTAAAGAAAATAAGAAGAAAAAAGGGCACCCAAATGTTCTATAAATAAATAATGAACACCATTAAACATAACAATCATCAAAATAGATGTACAGTATGAAACTATCAATAAACCATCTATTCTAATGAGAAATAAAAGTAGATATAACACAGTAATTTAACAGTAAAAAAAATCATATTTATGTGTACATAACTAACACAGGCAAAGGATTTTATTCATAAACAATATTCATGTGATATTAATCCTAAATACAAAATTAAGTGGGAGATCTTATTGAAGAGTGTAGAGTATTTCACTTCAGACAGTGGTATCATCTTTCATTCAAATAGATTTTTGAAAACTTTTCTTAAATAACTCCTTTTGACGACACAAAAAGAGAGCTGCAATAATGTTTAACATTAGTCAAGAAAGATTAGTGAATTCATCACTTTCACAAGTATTTCATCATCTTCCTTCCAATCTTTCTCTGAATAAGACGACTGATCTGTCTCCCCTCATTCAATCAAACGTTATCCTCTTCTTTTCCAACTTAAAGTTAGAAGTAGAAATGCTATCAGACTTATTTAACACTGGGCCAACATGCAATTAATCTCATCAATAAAATACATGCGAATAATTACAAAATACACTTGATGCAGTTCCGTCCAAACTCAGAAGGCCAAAGCTATTACCAATATGTGTAATTTCTTATACACGTAACTAAACGGAAGATATCACGTTTCCTTGCTAGTTTGTATTCGAATTACACACGAGCTAAATCACCGTTTATGAACGTCGAAAGTGTTCCCGTTGAGACTTGAACTCTCCACAAGAGCTTGTTTTCGTGTTTTTAAAGAAACTATCCCTCATTTTACTGTTTTGTCACGTCACATATACATACATATCATATGTACATCATTATACCAATAAACTACAATGAAAAAAATACAAGCAAATATGAGAAATTACCATTCTTTTCCTCCGCCATTCCGATTTTCTTTTCATACAGCAGCCGAAACGAATTTTGATGACAAAATGGTACCGTACGGTATCTCTAATTGAATTGAATTTGGGGGAAAATTATGAGGATCTGACGAAACCGTTGACTTGTGATCGGGGGGGGGCGGGTCAAAATTCCGAGTTTAATAGTCCTTGTACATTTATATTTTTAATAGATATATCTCTTCAAAATTCGAAATACCACAAATGTCGAGAAAAAAAAATCTGCTCAGGGCCTATACCTATGTGTTCATTGTTCCTGCATGGTTCTCGCATTGTCTGTTTAACGAGATATATATTATCCTGCTGTCTTAATGTTATAATGACAATGATTTGTATCGCAAATATTTGTTATAATGCATGAAAATGATTTGTATCAATATTTATGTCATTTCTGTTGGAAATAAACCTGAATCTGAATCTAAAACATCCCGTTTTCAAGTCAATATACAACAAAACATATTTCCTCGCACTTCGATTTTTTTTGTATGTTCTCATTTACATCGTCACTGTACATTGAACATCAACAAAAAAACACTGCATAATATACATTAGAATTCAACATAAAAATCAACATTATACAAATAAAGCAAAAAAAAAGAATTATAGATACATGTTCAATCATGAGCAAACATAATGCCTAAATTGATTTTTCAATCACTTCGCCGGAGTTATTATTGTTTTATTTAGTGACATATTCTTCTTTTTTCATTACTACTTAAAGTGATTGCTCCATTTTGAGGTCTGAATATAAAAAAAATCCAGTCCGTGCTTGCGTTCGAATTATTGGATTGGTGAGATATGTCTGCTTTTCATGAATTCCCCAAATCAGTCCTTAAGAATGTTCCATTTTCTGATCTGAATATCAAAAATTTTCAGCTCGCGCTTCGCGCTCGCATCATCTGTTATTGAAATACGTATGGTCATATGAATTCTGTTTTTCTGTTTCCGCAGGAACTCGACAGGACAGCATTTTTGCTTCACGCTCGCATTATTTGTTTTGTTGGAGTGACAGATACGTATCACGTTGCAAAAAATGTGCTTATAATGTCCCTTTTTAGGTCTGAATATCAAAAATTTTCAGCTCACACTTCGCGCTGTTATAAGTTAGCCAGTGAGATAAATATCCGGTACAGTCCGAATGTCACTATTAAGTCAGTATACCTGGCAATTGAGCGAAGCGTGCCCACTTTAATAGTGACTCAAAAAATTTTAAGGTGCCCCCTAATGTCGTGATCCACGGTACGCCACTGTGTATAGTTCACTGATAATCATGATAATAGGAGGGATCAGGGCATGGGATGAAGTCATTCCCTCCTTTGGCTTTTGGCAATTTGTTGAAGATGTTTCTTATAGTGTTGGTTAATGAACCGGGGTTTTTTTTAAGTCACGTGTTAATGCAAATTACGTTTTAATGAAAACCTTTGAGATAAAAATGTTGACATGATCCGCATAGGCCTACCTATCTTCACAATATGCCTTTTATTTTCATTTTTCCCCTTTTAATTTCCCTTTTCTTGGTAGTTTGGGGTCTACCCAAAGCCCCCCTTACCCCTTACTAACCAGTGGAGGTATCTTTCTTTTCTTTATTCGTTAGGCCTAATATAAGTTTAATTGTATTATGTTATTTCAATATTATGAAATATTATGCATTCTTCTATTTTTCCGCGGTATACCCTCCTCCTCCTCTACAACTTTAAATCCATAGCTGCTATGTCTGTATATATCAGAGAAAGGAAATCTGACGCTAAAGAAAGCATATATGCTGCAATGATATTGCTTGGTACGGCCGATATAAGGTTTCAATGTTAAATGGTTAAATAACATTTTCCAGCATTTCTCTCAAGCAAAATATAGGAAGGAAAGTATTTTCCTTGCTGAACTTCTGAAGTTTGTTTGCTCATTTTCCTGCTATTGCACAGTCATCTTAAAGGATTGTAAAAAAAAAGTTTTATGAGGAAGAAGTTGACATGCAGTCGAGAGTCAGGCCGGGAGGAGGGCCAGGAGACCCCAATACAACAAACACCAGTTATCAGAATAATAGCTCGAAGAACCTCCATGTATTGGCTTATTTGAAGAATCATTTTTAACGAGTCATTTAATTCATGCTCGTCATGGTCATGAAGCAATATAGATAAAGTCAATGGGGGGGGGGGGAATATTGAATATTAATACGATGATAAAATTATTGTACAAATTAAAGGAAACCAAAACCTAAGAAGAGAAGCAATCTTATTGGAAAGAGTAAAATGAGAGGAACAATTTAAAAAATATTTCATCAAAATCGGTTATGAAATAAGCAAGTTATTATAAAGTCTTGTACTTTCTATGGGCATCCTCAAATTGGCAAACGTGCTTCAAAATGGCTGATTTTGTGGACAACTCTCCATTTGTTTTGTACACAATATTTTCAGATTTTCCTCATTATCTTTCAAATTGCATCTTGCCTCCTTCTGAGCACAACATATGTCATGGGGAAATATAATCCACACCATATATGTCAAGGTCAGGAGGTGGTAATGTGAAAAATGTAAAATAAAGGGAAAATCTGACAGTAATACATTGGGTTAAGTTCAAAGAACAGTTAGGTGTCAGATATGTCAAAAAATCGAGGATAAATGCCAGAAAATTCGGAAAGGATTCGGGAAATTCATGCAGGGATTCGGCTCGTTTTTAAATGTTAACATAGGCGGCGAAAGCAGGGGGGATAGATCCCCCCCAAATAAATTGAGGTGGGGGGACGGTCCCCCCTAAATTTGTAGCTGATAACTTTTTTTTTTGCTTGTCAATTTTGTTTCCTGCGTCTCCACCTAAATTCTGGTGGACCCCCATTAAAATGTCTCTTGTCCCCCCTAAAATTTAGGTTGATGACCGTTTTTTTTTTTTGCTTGTCAAATTTTTTTTTACATGTGTCCATCACAAAATTTCAGGTAGACCCCCCCCCCCCTATTTTTTGGCTTCCGCCGCCAATAAATGTTCACAACCAGCCGAACACCCTCCAAAAATGATCTCGAATGTAACCACGGCAAATATTATTCGGGTCACTTTTAGGATGTATTCAAATGTGGAATTCGGTTGGATTCTGGGAGGCATTTGAGGCATTTTTTGCATTCTTGGCGATTCTGCTTTGATTTGAGACCTGATCCGGACCTATTTGTCTCTGATTCGGGGAATTGATTCTGTTCTGATGCAACGCTAGCGTACAGCCAGGGTTACACCAAACTGAATTGCTCGCAGGAGGAGGATGAGGAGAAAAAGAAGACGAAGAAGAAGGAAGAGGAGAAGAATGAGAAAGAACTACAGGAGGAGGAAGAAGAGAGACAGACCACAAAAAAAGAAAGAAAAGTTACAATTATTAGCATCGCTTTCGTTTTTTTGCTTCATCACTCTCTTCTTTCTCTCTCTCGTCCCACATTTACCCTATTTTCTCTTTGATATATTTTCTCGTTTTCCTCTGTATACTTTCACCTCTTATCAGTGGCGCACAGGTGGGGGCGGCCTGCCCCCTCCCCTGGCGAAGTTTATATAGGAAAATTAAAAAAACGGGAATAGGGAGAATCAAAGGGAAAAGGGAAAGAAATGGAAGACAAAAAGGAAAGGGTAAACAAACAAAAAAGGGAAAGAGAAAAATGAGGAAAAGAAAAGGGAAAGAAAGATATCTTGAAATACTAAAAAAACAAGTGAGAAAGGGGTAAGAAAAATTAGGGGATGGCAAATCAAAACCGTAATTTGTGGCGGGAAAGGGAACGAAAAAGATACCGAAGTTAACGAAAACTTTGGTAGAACGGAATAACATAAAATCTGAATCGCCCGGGCTGCCGAGGATTAATTATAAAGAAACGGGAATGAAGAGTCGGGTGGCGTATAACGGTCGCAATCACGACCAAAAAAAAGAGAGAATTATGAGAGGATTCGGAGGTACCGCCCAAGCATTGCCGATATAAAAGGGATGGACATGGCGTTTCAATTACATACGTAGAATTTATTTTTATGAGCCCCCCCCCAAAAAAAAAAAAAACTCGCTCGCTGGGGATGTTTTAGAAGTTTTCCGACATCTTGTAACCCCTATAAGTGTTTTGGTTTGTATAATGCCATTACGTTTAAGTAATGTGTGTTATAAAACAAAACCATGGTTTGACAAAAATTGCCATCTTTCAGGTTTAAAATGACCGAATGTCGTAAATTTTAAGGGGCTCCGCTCCTGACCCCACTTCAATGGCACTGATGTAATATTTTAAAGGCTTTGAGGGCAAGACCAAGAACAAAGACAAGTGTAAGACATAGTTTTTTTTTAAGGTCATGTAAAAATCTATCACTAAGTTAGATTGTAGTGAAAAGATGAAAGAAATAATAATCATCGCTCGCTTCGCTCGCTCCTGAACTTCGTTACACACGCCATACTGCGCCCCCTCATTTTTTCCCCTCATCACGCTACTCTCACATAGAGCTTCGCACCAACGCTCACAAAAAATCATGTTCACCAGTGGGATTGAGAAGAGGGCCCCCCCCCCAAAAAAAAAAAAAATACGACCAAGACAAAAGAATAGGAGACAGAAGGTGAAATATATCATTTTCTGAATATTACGTAAATATCTATCACAAATTGAATTTTTATACGAAATATATTTAATAAAAATTTCGCTAGATTCGCTCACTCGCAATAAAAAAAAATGCGTGATATGCCATACCTAGTTCCCTCCTTTTTTTTTTGCTCATTACGCCACTGCTTTTCACATCATGATATAACCGGGAAATTTTTAGCTCTTCCCCCCCCCTGCCTTTTGCCTATCTTACTTACCTACCTTCACCCCTCCTCTCTCTCCCAATTTCTCTAATTTTTCCTCTTTGCCTCAATGAAGCCTACCATCGGTTACACTTCGTAATTCCAAAACACCAATTCCAATTGCCTATACCTCGATGTTCGTTAATCCGAAAGCGTAAGAGTTCCTTAATCCAAACATTCGTGGCATTATTTATAATATAAATCCGAAAACGAAATAAGGTTCGATGTTCCGAAATTTCGATTATCCGAAAACGAAATAAGGTTCGTTGTTCCGAAGGTTCGTTAATCCGAAAACGAAATAAGGTTCGATAGTCCGAAAACGAAATAAGGTTAGATAATCATTTAGTTTTCGTACTAACGAACCTTCGGAATTACGAACCTCATTTCTTTTTCGGATTAACGAACCTTCGGAATTACGAACCTCACTTCGTTTTCGGACAAACGAACCTTCGGAATTACGAACGACATTTCGTTTTCCGATAAACGAACCTTCGGAATTACGAATGTATGCGCCCCTTAACTTACTCTTTCCATATTTTCGTTTCAATCAAAACAATTATTTACATTCAAGGTTAGCAAAAATAATGCTAATGACACTAAAACAAGGTACATATATTAACTCTTATCAAAATATATTTGTCTTCTTTTATAATAATAAAAATTTTAAAAATGTATCAACTACATGAAACAAATTCTCGAAGGTCTTGCAGGACAAACAATAAAGAAAAGCTTTTAAAAAACGGGAAATATTGTCAAGACTTTTACAAAGTATGTGAAAGACTGATATGAAAATAGAAAAGGGTACTTTTTAGTTAATGCAAACACTTTTGATTTTAAATGGAGGCGACGCTGATACATGTAGGCCCATGTCAAACAACTACGAGTAAGAAAAATTAAGAGAAGTACCGTCAAGATTGTTCAAAGTAAGTGAAGGACTGATATAAAATAGAAAAAAGGGTAATATGTAGTTTATGCACAAACTTTTGATTTGATAGGCCTATGACAAACATTTAAAGAAAAATCCCGATAAATATCGTCAGGATTTTTCTAAGTAAGCGAAAGACTGATATTAAAAAAAACACTAATATGCACACACTTTTTGCTCCAAGGTAATAGCTTAGAGCTATTTCATAGCTCCATGGTAATAGATAGATCCATATTCTTCAGACATACAGTATACCAGCGCGCAGCGCCGTGAAGCGATACATAAGACTCACCGACCTAAAATTTAGTACTTTTCATCACGAGTAAAATGAAATAGAATACAGGTAAAACAATTGCTTAAATATCATCGGAACATATGAAACTACACATTAATGACAATTTACAAGCATTTAACCCTAAAAAGACTGGGAGGGGGGGGGCTGATTCAGCCCCCCTCGATATTTTTCGTGATAAATCCGCCGCGCAAAATTTTTTGACCGCATCGCTCACTGACTTTTTACATTCAAGTCTCCCGCAACTTTTGAGACCAAATTAGCGACCCCCGGGTATGCGATTCCGAAATTACGCATCATTTCATAGATGCGTGCAGACCCCAAATTGCACAAAATCGTAATTTGTGTACAAATCCAATGCAAATAGAGTTTTTAGGCAATATTCATAAATGTATCATTATTTTTCTTTTGACTGATTGAAATAAATTAATTCCATCTTATCTATGTTCCAAATTAAGTCCCCGACAATTTCCAATGAAAAAACAATAAAAAACAGAAAGTAGAAAACAAAGGAATACATAACAAATTTAGAAAGCAATATAAAAAATTAATGTAATTTTGAATTTATTTTTAGTAAATTTGATCAGATTCATAAAGAGTGTCTGTGTACCAAAAAATAGCATTTTAGGGGCATTATTTAGTTAATTAAAGCAAAATTCTAATTTTACGCATAAATTAGCATAATTGATTAGCAATGATACTTTTTGCAGAATTTGATCGTGTAGTTTTGTAGATTATGCCATGGGTAACGCGCATGCCAAGTTTGGTTGCGATCGCGCCATCGACGGCCGAGATCATAAGGGGGCGGATAGAGCCCCCTCCCCCTGTCTTCTAGGCATCGAAATAGTCAGTCTATTTAGGGTTAAAGGACTGATAAAATTTCCCAATCTTGATCGGTCAAACTAAATTGCGTTTATATCCAATGACAAGGCATTGGTCAGTTTGTAGCAAGTTTCGTCTGCATGACTGATCCGTTGAAGCAAAAGGCAGAAACAGAAATATACTTAAACTGTAAACATGACATGAATTTAAAGGCATAAGCTAACAATGTTTAATTTTAAAAAGATCTAAGCTGCAAGGTTTCTTTTGTCACCTGTGTCTCTGCTATGTCATTAAAGAGGATCTTCACCATGACAAAAACTTTGCTTTACACATTCAAGAAAAAAATAATAAAAAGTATTGGCATGGTTTGAGGAAAATCAGTCTAATATTAGGAATGTTTATTTGAATCTCAAGGGCAATTTCACAGGTTGGTCCAAATCATGTAACGTGAGTAAACGACACATTCCAAAGATTTGCCAGGAGCATAATAGAATTTCCCAAGTTTTGTTTTTATACAAAGGATAGTCAGACTGTGTACTTTGTTGTGATAAGGAGATGTTTAGTTCCTATCAATAATAATGGAGTTACAGCTCCAAGAATGAGTCAAGGTGTCTCCAAATGTAACGTGAGTAACCGTGGAATAGCCCTCAAGATTTTGATTTGTTACGTCAATTTAGAGCAGCTGCCCAGTTTGCTATGAAGTATAAAATGCATACATTTCATTTTTTATGGTTCCTGATGACTAATTTTTTTTCTTTCAAGAGCAGACCTGTGTGAAATGATTTGTCTGCTCATATACTGAAAGTACAATTAAATCCGTAAATATTTTTCTGACAAAATAAGTTTCATTTATTTCATCTATTCAAGAGAAGTTGCTCGCATGTGACGTCACAAATAAGAACAAATCATAATAACTTTTTGAATCTTTGATGGATCTTCCTCAAACCTTCAGCAACATTTTTTCTTTTTTCTATTTTTACAATTAACTTTTTGTCAGGATGAACTTCCCCTTTAAAATGAGGCCCAGGGAATCCGCGCCCGAAAATCATTGATTAGCGAGCTAAAAAAAGTGAAATACAAATTGACCAGACCACTCTCTTAATTTCATTCCATGTACTGAACTCATGATCCGAGTGCTAAAATTATGAGAAGCCAATTATGTCAAATTGTATAAAATTGCACATTTTTAACATTTATTGTGTTCTATTTCAAAACATTAATGGTGAAGGAACTATTGTTTTCCTTACAGTTCCTGACCAGTTAGAAATGCATTGATCTCCAAATATTTGTTAAATTGAATCAGTAATGTTTAAGACTTTTGACACTATTGGCTATCCATAGTTAAAACATCTTTAGACTGGAGTTTAATTTAAACTCTGACTTTAAAATATGAGCCTATGTGTCATATCCACCTCCCTGAAGAATTAACAAATTATTTTTTTCAGTCAAAGATATCTTGAAACTGTCTGCAAGAATTTGACTTTTCTTTCTTCCTTGTTATTTTTTCATCAATATGAACAATAACAAATAAAACATGAATTGAAGTTCAGTACAATTTAAAAAGAAAGACTTTTCAAATACTGGCATATAAGACTTTAATGCATAAAACTTTGGTTGGAAACAAAAAACAAAACTCTACCCTGTATTAAAAAATGCACAAGACATACAATGAGCATGAGCTCTAAAATTATCATGAATTTCATAGATATAAACATTAGTGCCGACTACCACAAGTAAAATACATTAAAAAACCCCACAATTTTAGACCTCTGGCCACAAAGGAAAGTGAAACCAAAAACCTAGTACCAAACAATATCCTAAAAATACAGGATTATCCAAATTAATCCACTTACACCCCAAGGTTGCAGCTTACAAGTTATGATTGTGATTTTCCCGGAGGGCTGTCAACAACAGATGTCTAAAAATTCAGACATTTTGAAGAGAGCTCAGAAAAGAAACTCCTTCTTTTTGGGTTATAACACCAGTGGCAATTTTCTTTTGGCTAGAAACATTTCTCTAGATAGAATGTTTTCAGACATTATATGGTTGCCAATGCTACATGTAACACTGCCAAGTTCTACTTTTCATGACATTTTCTCCAAATATTTCAATATTTAGGTACAACAGCTCCTCAGCAATTTGGTCCTTATAAAGACATTTATTAAAGGAAACCAAAACCCAAGAAGAGAAGTAATCTTTTTGGAAAGAGTACAATGAGAGGAACAATTTAAAAAAGTTTCATCAAAATCGGTTATGAAATAAGCAAGTTATAGGAGTTTGAAAACTCTTGTTGTACTTTCTATGGGCATCCTCAAATTGGCAAACGTGCTTCAAAATGGCTGATTTTGTGGACAACTCTCCATTTGTTTTGTACACAAATTTTCATATTTTCCTCATTATCTTTCAAATTGCAGCTTGCCTCCTTCTGAGCACAACATATGTCATGGGAAAATATAATCCACACCATATATGTCAAGGTCAGGAGGAGATAATGTGAAATATGTAAAATAAAGGGGAAAATCTGAAAATATGTGTACAAAACAAATAGAGAGTTGTCCACAAAATCCGCCATTTTGAAGCACGTTTGCCAATTTGAGGATCCACATAGTAAGTACAACAAGACTTTTTAATCGTCCATAACTTGCTTATTTCATAACCGATTTTGATGAAACTTTTTTTAAATTGTTCCTCTCATTTTACTCTTTCCAATAAGATTGCTCCTCTTCTTGGGTTTTGGTTTCCTTTAAAACCAATAGTCAATAGGGCACATTTTGTTAGATTAATCCTCCAAAATATCATAAGGGGGAAAAACACAATTTCAAACTTGGTTCCAGTAGACAATGGGTTAACCTTTTAACTACTGAATCCAGTGATTCCAATACAATGGGTTATTTCAAGTCCAGTGTTGGCCTTGGTGTTGAAATTTGGATTGCTTCCTCTAGCTCTGAAACTTATTCAGACTTGGTAAAACTGATCCAGATCACATTGACATTTCAACAACCAGTGAGTGACTTTTCAGGACCATCTTCTTTTTATGTTTGGTGTTATATTTGTGTAAACATTTACCTAGCACAAACACCAAAAGGTCAACACTGAACTAAAAATCACCCACTTTGTACAAGGATCACTTGGCTCCTGCCGACAATGGGTTAATATTTTGCTTTAGTGCTACAATCATACCCTTGCCATCCAACAAAACATCTGCAGGAGCACACTCCAGACTTCTCTGGGCTTATCTTCCTGCTCTGCCGATCATCGCCTTTGCTGCAGGTCAGTATGTCACCGACACACCTACCCTGTCCAGAGCACACCCTCTTGCTACAGGCCGTAGCACCCTCTCTGGCCAAGACCACGGTAGGTCCGAGAGCATCGATGATGTACTGTCGAAGCTCCTGGCAGGAGCCAACCTTGCAATCGTAGTTGTCCCCCCACAAGACGACACCGTTGGTCCCGAACTCGGCCGACGTGAGAATGGTGTTGTTCAAATCTTCCTGCAAATGTCATATGAAAATTATGACGGCGAGTGTTACCTTTACTTTAAAAACAGAAACATTAATAACATAAATGAAATCTTACAGACTAATAAAAGATTGAATTATATATCAAAGCTAATCATATGTTTCTCCACGATTGCAAATTCCTGACAATGACAGAAGATTGCCACTTAAAATTTGAGCCAAATATTAGAAATTTATCATTGTAGTACTGTTTCATAATACTTTTATTTCACATTGTCCATTTGTGATTTCTGCTTTAAATCCATTCTAATCTTCTTTATTTCCCCATAATAATATAAAAATAGTAACCACTTTAGTTCTACGAATCAATAATAAGTTGTCAGACAAAGGTTTTCTTTGTAAGCTACATGTAAGAAAGTAATTTAAATACCTAGATTTATCAGGAAATTTCACTTCTCTGCCGCCGTAAAAGCGGCACCCACACTCCCAATCTGCTACAGAGGCGAGACAAAAGTGTAGTCTCTAAAATTAGCTTAACATGAAATACTGAACATTATTTTTTTCCAAGACCAATCTCAAAATCCCCCACGAGCCCTTCTGAGGACAGTATAGACCAAAATGCATTGACTTCATCGCGCCGCCATCTTTAAGAGGCTGAAGCCATTGCCTTGCATGTGTCAGTGACCTGCAGGTGGTGCATCTCTGACAACTTAATTATGTGCATTCCTATATCCTCTGAGGGAGGGCGCTATTAAGACATCATACATATGCATAGGGTCTATTAATTTCAATCAAGTACTCACCAACGTGAAGAAGTAATGAGTATCAGTGTAGTTGAACCTTGTGTAGCTCATGATGGGGCCTTTTGGATCACTCGATAAATCTCTCACTCTGAACGCTTCTGCCAGTCTTCCCCTAACAGACGACGCATAACTGCCGGAATATTTAGATATCAAGTAGATACTTGGATAGAGACACGTTGTTTCATTGAAGAACCACATGATCTCATTGTTGCGTTCGGGCCCAGGGGGATTACATGTCGTGGTGTTTGGAATCACGTTACAGTATGGATAATGGTAGAATCCCCACAGAGCCTTGGGACGCATGGCCTTGCCGAGTTTCAGCGTGCTCTCGAAGAAAAGCTTGGCACCCTGCGTCCATTCAAGCTCTGCGACGGTGTCCACGGTGAGATTGTCCCATGTTGGATGGAGTCGGCGAACGTGTTCTATGGAGTAGGTCCTGTACCGAGGTTCGTTAGAGGCCCACTGCGGGTACCAACTCTCCCAGTCGATCACGCAGAAGCCATTGTAGTCAGGGTCTGGTATCATAGACTGAATGTCGTCGGCAGCCTTCTCCAGATGAGCTGTTATGTTACCAAGCTGAAAAAATAAATAAGACAAGGTTTATGATAGTCACATCACAGCATGCATAGACCATCTTTTCGGGGAAATTTTTTTCAAGAATCTTTGCCATTTGTTTATTACCATCCCCATTGTAGAGGTCTGCACATACGCCTATCTGCGCGATTCAAAAATAAGACATACAATGACCAACACATTTACACTTGCAATTACATACATATGTAGACAGATATTAGTTAAAAATCTAACTCAAAACGGTAGAAAAATATTGAATGAGATATATGACAGTCTCAAAATGCAGCCTTTCTAATCGAAATCCCTGATTAGCGGGTTAGTGAATGGGTGCACAGACATGGGGCATCATTTTTTTTGTTCCGAAAATGATGGAGCAAGGGTTTCTTTCTGAGAAAATTGTATATCATTTTTACAATGAGATTTTTCACACACTTACATAATAATGAACATAATTAACTGAAAATGTTTGTGGAATATTAAAGAAGAAATTCATATTTATTTATTTCATAAGTTAAAACTTTTGGTGCACAGACATGGGGGTCCCCTTATTATACATACATCAAGATGCTCAAAAATTGTCGCTCAGAAAATAGAACAGAAGTTCGCAACAGACTGAAGCTTTGAGTCTTACTTTTTAGTTTTACATGCAGGAGGACCATTTTACCACCAGGGGCCCGTTTCTCAACACCGTCATAAGTCTAACTTCTTGACTAAATCGGAGATAGTGAGCTACTTGTCCGCTAACCGTTTCACGAAGCCCTCTTTACCAAGATCGGGTACAACAACCTCACTAAATATTTATGACACCTTCGTACCTGTCATAACTTCTTTCTTGATGACGTAGTGGCATCACGTGGGTAGACTATGACATGCAAAAGTGCTTAGAAATGTGAAAATTATAATCTTACGTAATCAATCATAGAGGTTGAAATTACATCCCAAAATAAGTGGGATAATGCATTCAATGATCATTGTAATACAAAGTAACTATGAAAACTGTTGGTAAAACGCCACAAAACCATTCATTTTGAAATAGTAAAATAATCTAACCGATAAAAATTCTACCACGTCAGGCCATCCATAAATGGACTCGTATTTGTCGTTTTCAGACCCGAACTAACGCTTTGATAAATTCTATCTCTAATTTATGCATAGAATTCGTCAAATAGTAAGTTTCAGTATCTAAGATTTAAAAGAAAATTGTTAAACTATATTTTGATGATTTTTGGAATCGTAAAATACCGCATAATTATCATCATTTTACAAGGAAAACCGTAATGGTTTTACTTTCGTAAACTATTAAAATTGGATATCCCGGGGGTACCCATCTCAACGTCCACATGTGATTTTTTAGTCACGAGATCAATTATTCATAATTCCATTTTCTCAGCAATTGAATGCTCAAGTCTTCATGGTCTAAGTATGTATAGTGCATATTATACCTGTGCTATTATTCTTAAAAGATGAAATTCCCAATTCATCACAATATTTGCAATTTTGTTATAATTTTTCTTTTTGAAAATTATGCTAGTTTGTGACTAAGGCTACGTCTCGTCTGCTCTTTTTACCGATAATATCGATATCAAGGTACTTCAGTTAGGAAGCCTTTCGAGAAACGGGTTTAGTAAGATTGGAACTAACTCCGTGGTTGGTGGATAAAGATATGACTAACTTGTCCAGGTGTTGAGAAACGGGCCCCAGAGTCCAGAGCATACAATGGATAGATCTGATTATTTTAAAATAGCATTATATTATAATTGGTCTTGATCTACATGTATAAAAGCAAAGTTAGATTTTATCATTTTGCTGGAACCATGGCCATGCAATGATTAGCCAGGAGGCTTCTTGAGAGTAAAAATCATTTACTAACAAAGCCTTCCTCTCAATGAAGCCAGGTCTTCCTTCTTGTTCAGTAACACGAAGGATGCCAAAACCTGAAACTTTCATCCCCAAGATTTCTACTTTCCTTCTAAAAAGAAATCTCGGGGGTGAAAGTTTCAGGTTTTGGTGTCCTTCGTGTGGGTGAATGAGAAGGAAGACCTGGCTTAACTGAGAGTAAGCCTACAAAATGATTTTTACTATAATATAGTAAAAGCCTCCTGGCTAGCCATGTCCATGATCATGCCAAAAATTGACTGATTGAAAACAAGGAAGTTGACAAACCTGTGGAAGACCTCCATTAATGAATCGTCCATCCACTCTGTTCACATAGGGGTAATATCCCAGTTCGCCACCAAGCAAAGAGATAACATTTCCTGAGTCCCATCCTCCATCGTCATTAAATTCTATACCATAGTCACTCAGTGGCAGCTTCACGCCAGCTCGTTCCTCGCAATAATTCGGCACGTTCCATATCGCACGGAAAATGTTTTCTTCACCACCGGAGCTTCGCGTGGCTCCGCCGCCGGCAGTGCCGGGGAGATAGTTCCGAACTCGGTCGTAACTTTCCAGGTGATTGTTTTTGCCGTGATATTCATTTAGCAACAAGCGCGAGTTGGATGTTATATCTCTGTTGATTGAACAGAAGAACGGCTTGAAGTGACAACAAATGAGAAGAAGCTGGCAAACAAAGCTAAAATAATTTCCAGGCATTTTCAACGAATGTTGATTGATCTGACTCTCAGTTCTCAGGAAACTTCACGTGACACCACAAAAAGTAAACACGCCCACTCGTGCACTCACGATCACTCCTTCACCCAACGCTAGATGGCTCTCGTCATGTTCTTTCAGCCATAGTGATTGATGGTCATTTACATCGACTAGACATCGGGCCCGGTGGGGTCACTCACCCGCAGAGGGGGACACGTATGACCGTTACCACAAATGCACGTAACCCCCTATTGCAGTCAATTTCAAGGACATTTTGCGAAATTTACCCCCCTATTTTCACGCAAAACAAGGACAAATTTGCGGTAAAATGGTACCTTGAAACACCCCTAATTATAAGATTGTAAGGACACTTTTGCCCATTTCGCAAACTTACCCCTATTTACCATATTTCAAGGACAGGGCATTTATACCCTTTCCTCACTAGAGGAAATTGGAGCACAGGCGTCAGAGTGCTCAGTCCTTACAGATGACCAAGAGCCATGTCATACTGATACAATAATCCAAAAGAACTTTGTTTTTCTTGAAAAAAAAGAAAGTAGAATTCTTTGTAAAAATAAATAGATTCGTCCACATAACGATACAGAGCATGATGAGCGAGCCCCCTGCGGCTGGTGACTCGGCGACGGATTTTACTTCCCGTGATCGTTCTCCCTTTTTCCTGACCCCTATTTCCATCAGATCGAGGACGGTGAGCACCCCTATTTTCACTACTTCGAGGAGTGTTCTGTCCGCGGACGTTACGTGAAATTTACCCCTTTTCCCGCGATTTTGGTAACGGTCATGCGGTCCCCAAGTCATATTGAGTGACCCCACCGGGATATCGGGCCGGATTGTTAAGAAAGATTCCCTTAATTGCTTTTAATTAAAATCCAGGGGCAGATCCAGCTTTGGCCTATGGGGGGGGGGGGCGAAAAATACTTTCAGCAACATTTTTTCTCGATTGGCCGCCATAATTCTATTTTTTGTTGGTTTATCAGGGGGTAGTCATAACTAAACACTGAAGTTTTAAGTATATGTTAGTTTTTATTGTTATAAAAAAGATAATTTTGTATCTCATGTGGTCTTAATGTATAATGCGAGCGCGAGCAAAAAATTCTTTAATATTTTATGTGATTATAACTGAAGATTCTGAGCAGTTTTTATAATCATGAACAAAGATAAGTATCCAACTAAACAATGCGAGCGCGAAGCGCGAGCCGAAATTTTATTACAGTAACGTGATAATTAAGGGACTCAATTAGGACTGTTTTTAGTGATTAATGAAGAGGATACAAGTATCGCCAATTAATGAGAGTGATATTCCGACCTGAAAACTGGACGGTCTAAGCTCGTTTTTATTTAAAATTAAAGAAAAAAGCTTGTGTGTCTCAAACAATCAAATGCAAGCGCGAAGCACGAGCTTAATTTTTTGATATACTGACATGATACAGGAGCATTTTGACAAATTTTGGAAAGAATTTCCAAAGAGGATAGGTATCACACAAATAAAACAATGCGAGCGCGCAGCGCGAGCTGAAAATTTTGATATAACAATTTGTGTAAATCAAACAAAATAATGAAAGCTTGATTTCAGAACTGGATATATGAAGTGCCATTTAATCCTCTTGAATGGGATTTATTACACAGGCAATGCGAACGCGAGCGAATGTTTTTAATATAAATTCTATTTTCCAATTCTTCCCCTCATCATTTTCTTGCTTCCTTTCGGGGTCGGGCCGGCCAATACGAGGCTGTAAATTACACACCATGGGTATAATAGCTCTTTCTTTCTTTTCTTCTTGCTTTTCGTAGTTTCTAACAAGATAAAGAGTACACTTTTTTCTGCAGGTTGTCAAAAAATAGGGGGGCGGGGCCGGCTCGGCCCCCTCCTGGATCCGCGCCTGAAATCTGCATGCTAAGCAGTCTCCTTAGTCTCTAACTGTTTTTAGATTCATCGTAATAGAAGAGTTAGTCACGTATTTGGTACGTCGTAGAGTCTTGGATTCTTCGTGAAGACGTCTATACATTATCGAGGTATTCATGACATTTGCTTCGGCGATAATTGCACTGATGGAAAATCTGCATGCTAAGCAGACTCCTTGGTCTCGAACTGTAGTTAGAGACGTATTTTGTACGTTGTAGAGTCTCGAACGTACTCTTCGTGAAGACGTCTGTACGTTCTCATCTACTTTACCTCTCCAAACAGTATGATGGTCTCGAGCAGTTTTCAGATTCATCGTAAAGATTTAAAGATCCCGTACGTCTCTAGAAGGCGAAGTGGAGTTACTCCGGATCACTCCGGGTAGAGTTGATCGGTGTATCCGCAGTCGTTGCCATGGTTTCCAAGCGAGTTCGCGCCATACGTGTGGCCGAATCGGGCCGAATCACAGCGATAAGCGCATACCGCATTTCCGGTGCGGAGTAACTCAGTTTGTAACCCTCTTCTCGAAGTGGGTTGAGTACTCCGCTTTGAATCCGGATCGAACTAATCTCAGAATTTTCACATTGCCCTCCAAAGTCAGTGGAATAACTCCTCCTGGACTCCGGAACTCCACTTCGATCGGCTCTCACTAGGAAAGGGGTTAATCTCGGACTCTTCGTAAATACGTCTGTACGTTCTCGTCTACTTTACCTCTCTAATCAGTCTTCTTGGTCTCGAGCAGTTTTCAGATTCTTCGTAAAGATTTATAGATCCCGTACGTCTCTAAATTCTCGGACTCTTCGTAAATACACCTAAACATTATCGAGGGTTCCATGACATTTGCTCCGATGGAAAATATGCATGTTAATTAGCAAAACATAAACTCCAATCCTTCTCTTTACATTATTCGGAACAGGAAAAACTCTATCACAATCTTAACTCTAACCCTATGCCCTCTAAGATAATAAGAACGGAGCAAAATTAATGTCGCGGGAGGAAAGCAGCATAATATGGCGCTTTACCGGTCTGGTTTGTAGTAGCAGACACGTTTCTACGACATCTCTTGTCGGTCTCTTTGTTGATTATTATGTGTAGAAGCTCAAATCTTTTTTTAAAAGCTCGAATGGTTATATGGCTAGGTTCATCCTTGAAGAAACCAACAAACAAAACAATTCACCACGGACAGTGGGGTACCTATAGGTTTTTCCACGGGAGGGGGGGGGGGCAAAACCCGCCGCCCAAAACTTGACAAGCAAAAAAAAAGGTCTTCAAGCTCGTCAGGGGCGGGGGGGGGGCAAAAACGTCTTTCTAGCTCGTCAGGGAGGCAGGGATACGTCCTTTGCATGGGTTTTGAATCGTCAGGGGGGAGGCAGAGTGCCCCTGCCCCCCCGTAGGTACGCTAGTGACCATGGATCAGTTTCCTCGACATACAGATGCTTTTAATTCGGCTTCAATTTTCCTGCACCAATCACAGAATCGGAGTGAAATTGTATTGATGAACTTGGAGAGCGATATGAATAATGTTATTATATTCATTAGCCTAACCTCTGCCTGTTTCTCATTTTTTAAACAGAAATTGTATTGTCACATGCAACCTACCAATAATTCTACTAGGCCTATTTAGATACTAATTCTTCTCCGGAATAGAATTAAATTCGCAAAGATATGGGAACATAATAGTAGGTCTAAGGATCGATCAAAAGTTTTGAATGCATGACACAGATATTGTTATCAAAATCATTGAAAAACTTAAAAGGTTATGGATGACATTCATAATGAAAATCCATATTTTATTTGACGAAATAGATATTTGGAAATAGAAATATTTCGAAAATTCATTTTGCCCTAGCGCCAGACTTACGAGGCTGTATCCCCTAATTAGTGAGTATAATTCATTGTGATGTACTAAACGCCTCTTTATTTATCAAATTCCAAATTATTCATTTTTTTTCAAACAATACGTAAACGAAGTGATGAGTGTGCGACGTCATCCACTTCATATTTGCATACCGCCCAAGATTTAAAGAATATCCTATACTGTTTATTTTCAAATGTTATTTTACATCCAAATTTTATTTTTTGTTGCTTTAAATATCCGATTTTCCTCTTTTATATTCAAACTTCCAAAAGGAATAAAATGTGGAATACTTCAAGGTTTGATTCTGACGGGCTGTGGACACATTTTATTTTTTTAACCTGAGGATCTGCCAACATTTGCCACTTAATGACACAATGGAGTTCCCGGAAACACGTAGGAAGGAAGAGATTTTACACAGGTTCCATTCTACGGAAACGCAAGCCTGATGCGCCTGGTCTCACCAACGAAAGCTAGCCCCAAACCGGCCGATGATAAACCATCCGAAATAACGCATACGCTTTGATCGGCCTGTGGCTGTATCATGGGTGTGACTGTAAGTAAAAAGAGCGTGGTTTGGTATTTTTCGAATCTTCCGTCCTCTTTGCCTCTGCCGTTGTTTCTTCTCAAAGGCATCCTCAACTTGGTGTCTGCATGATCAGGAGCCCGTCTTCAAAGAGTTGTGATTGATCTGATCAATCGCAACTATAATCAACGAAGTCAACATATATAATGCATGTTTCCTAAAAGTAATTCTCTACATATGAATGTATATCCATAAATTCATTGATTTCTTGACAATTTAATGTGTTATCAAATGTTTACAAAGGAAATTTTTGCAAATTTAAACACAAATCAGAAAAACAAAACACTGATAATTTGATCTAAATCGGACTAGGAATAACAAAGTTATGGCATCTTAAAGATTTGCATTATTCAGGTGAATCAGTTCTAGTCTTCACGAATATTCAATGAGTAAGCTGATGAGGTCATATCTCCATTTATTTTTTTAATGTTATTATATGAAACTAAGTTTATTTTTTTTAAAACACAGAACTGAAAAAATTGGATAGACGACTGAGTTAGTGCATTAGATATCAATTGCTGCAACTTCATTTATTATAACGGAGACACATTATTCACATACAAATGAAAAAATGAAACTATTATGATTCATTGTACTAACATAAGATAAAATAAAGTAGGGCTGTGGCATCATAAGACCACTTAATGAATATTCAGGATGACGTGAATATAACTATTTTAACAAAATATTGACAAACTTTCAAAATCTAATAACTTGGTTTTTTTAGTAACCGATTTTGATGAAATTTTCAGCATTTGGCTATGTATTAGTCGATTTGACATTTTCCGAACCTAGAAATGTTCTTTCCGATGAAGTTTTTTTTCTTGATTCGTGTTCATATGGGGTCCTAGAGCAAATTCAGCTTGGTTGCCCAAAGTTGCCGTTTGGGCAATTTTGCTAATTTGCATAAATCCAAAATGGCCGCCAGATGCCATCTTGAAAACCTAACTTGTGAACCCCTGTCCACAAAATGATGAGTAATGACTCGTTTTAGGGGTTTAGAGATGTGTAGAACCGTTTTCTGTAATCAATTTTGCAATATAAGGTCATCTTCAGGTCAAATCCAAGATGGCCGCCATATGCCATCCTGAAAAATTGACTTTTGTTCCCCTTGCCCAAAAATGACGAGTAATACCTCTATTTAGGGGTTTTGGGGTGTGCAGAATCCATTTCTGCTTTCTATTTTGCAATAGAATGTCATCTTCAGGTCAAATCCAAGATGGCCGCCATATGACGCCATCTTGAAATATCGATTGTTGAACCCTTTGCCCCAGAATCATGAATAATAACTCTATTCATGAGTCATTTGGTATGTTGATTCAATTCATGCAATTATTTTGCACAAAGGATAATCTTCAGATCAAATCCAAGATGGCCGCCAACCGCCATCTTGAAAATTACTGTCCGACGCTTATAAGTGTTAGAACTAATGTAAAGGGATTTCAGTAAGAATACTCATTTCTTTTATTAATTCTCAAGTTCAAGGTCAAGGTGAAGTAAAATCTTAGATTTCAGATTTCAACATTAATTGCTCAACTTAGAATGAATCCTCTTTAGGTATTTGGGCTATGATCCATTTCGAGTGTATTTTATTTTTTTAAGGTCCATCCATACGTTTGTACTGAAAAGGATTTTAGGTTCTTATTTGAATTTGAAGGTGTATTATCAATATCTTTTTCTAAATCAATGTGTCCAATGATTGGTAGGCATCAATTCGCCTTAAAGACGATGGTGTAGCGCTAGGCCTTACATTTTCGAGAGTGACTATAGAGCTCCACTCTAGAGTGGCAGTCTCTAGAGAAAATTTTTACAGATGAAGGAGGATGGCGCTGAGACACGTTTAAAAAGAGATGCTGTCCGAGCCTTCCCCCTCGGCCTTTTGGTCTGCCAATTTAGCATTCCGATTTTTCTGACGTCTTGACCCCTGTACTTAGTAGCTCTCCATAGAATATGGCGACTATCATCTACACCTTCATAAGTGTGTCTATGCCGGCAAGTTTTATGTCATGTTTGCAGGTGTCTTTATAACGGAGGTGTGATCTACCGATGGGGTGAGACCAATCACACAGCTAATCCAAGAAGGGATTCGCCAAGGTATCATGCGGCAAACATGCCCCAACCACCTGAGGTGCCTTTGACTAAGGAGCGAGAATAAGCTTTTGATGCCAGCACGTGCGCTAAAGGGCCTCTGTATTTTTCACTTTGTCCTGCCATTTAACGTGCATGATACATCCGAGGCAGCTGACATGGAAGGTGTTTAGCCACTTTTCTTGGTCGGCGTACGTTTTCCAGGACTTACTTCCGTGCAGGAGCTTGGCCATGACTGTGACAGATTTTACAATCCGGATGCTTATATGCTTGTCCTGTGCAAGGGGGCAAGAGATATATAGTCGGTCCAAGGTAGGTGCGGAGTTCACCACAACCAGACGAGTGTGTGCTGTTGATATACATATCTTGAGGACAGTCGGTGTCTTGAGTCTATCAAGATTTCTGACTGTCTCAAACCCCTTACATGCACAGGACAGACAGCTGTTATGTATGACTAGGCCTTGTACTCCCACTTCTTGAGAGGCAGGGGCGACATCCGTAAACATTTCACGAATGAGAACAATCCTGACCGTGGAACAGTCTTGGGGGGAGCCTATCTTCTGCAGGAGGCTAAAGAGTGCACTCCTGCTTACCAAGTCAATGGCTCTTGTCATGAGGAAAAATCCAATAATAATTATAAAGGAAGTTAATAAGTTCATATTTTTTTTGAAAAAAATACGGAGAAATCACTTTTTAATTCAAATAATACTTTAAAGTCATTTCACTGGAAAAGTATGGTTGCACAGAAATAAAAAAGGGTCAAAACCCCCGAAATCATAGCCCAAACCTTGAATGGTTTCATTCTAAAGTAAGCGGTTAATGACGAAATCTATCAACCATCTGACCATCTTCGACATGACTTGACCTCGAACTAAAAATGGAGTGATTAAAAGAAATAAATCGTTCTCACTGCCGAAATCCCCTTACATGAACTCCAATACATAACAACAACCTTATTAGGGAGAGCACTTCTTCAAGGTTCAATAGTCTCGGAAGTAGTTTTTTTTTCTTAATATGGCGTTTAGTGGTCATGTTGGATTATTTTGACCTGGAGATGATCCTATATTGCAAAATTATTTTCAGAAATGGAATCAACATACCAAATAACTCACGAAAAGAGGGATTATTCATGATTCTGGGACAAAAACTTGAGAATTAATAGAAGAAATGAGTATTCTTATTGAAATCCCTTTACATTAGTTCTAACACGTATCAGCCTCGGAAAGTAATTTTTCAAGATGGCGGTTGGCGGCCACCTTGGATTTGATCTGAAGATTATCCTTTATGCAAAATTACAGCATGAATTGAATCAACATACCAAATGACTCACGAATAGAGTTATTATTCATGATTATGGGGCAAAGGGTTCAAAAGTTGATATTTCAAGATGGCGTCATATGGCGGCCATCTTGGATTTGACCTGAAGATAACATTATATTGCAAAATAGAAAGCAGAAAGAGATTCTGCACACCCCAAAACCCCTAAATAGAGGTATTACTCGTCATTCTGGGGCAAGGGGATCAAAAGTCAATTTTTCAAGATGGCATCTGGCAGCCATCTTGGATTTGACTTGAAGATGACCTTATGGTGTCACGCGCGTAAAACATTCCCCATAGACTTGTGTTTAAAATGGCACTTTTGAAAAATTCATAAAAAATAAATGTGAAATTAG
Organism: Lytechinus variegatus; assembly: GCF_018143015.1. Lineage (NCBI taxonomy): Eukaryota > Metazoa > Echinodermata > Echinoidea > Temnopleuroida > Toxopneustidae > Lytechinus > Lytechinus variegatus. The sequence goes on from NC_054753.1 coordinate 6,837,993, forward strand.
AGGGTGGAATGTTTACTACCATTGGATAGGATATATATCTGGCATTCCATATCTGACCAGGAAAGGGTAGCGTAGCCAGCTCATTTAAAGAATAAATTGCCATTTATGAAGATAACTATGAATGGATCAAATTTATCGACTCAAACAGTAAAATAGCCCTAATTAGTCCGCCAGTCAAAAAAATAGTTCCAAGTCACTTTTTTATCTTCTCAATTTGGTCGAAGGAAGTTCAGTAGTTACCATTTCTAGAATCAGTGTTAGATTTTGAATCATATTCATACAGTTTTGTCAATCAGCAACATCAAATTGAAAAAAATTTGAATGGGTTGGGTCGAACGAATATCTTGAGCCCTCCTGATGTAATTAGGCTCATGGCACCTATATTATATGACCTATGAATTTTATTTTATTGAATAGCTACTTTGCTATTCTTTCATATCTGTACACTCACACTAGCACAAAGAAATGCATTGAAAATGCCTATTTTCTATGCAATGACCCATTTTAATGTATTACTCATACATGTTATATTCACTATATGGATGCATACATATCCTGCCTGCATACAGCCCAGAAGTGAATGTAATGACAATAGGTCCCTATTAATTGTAATATAAAGGTGTATTAAATTTTGTGTAGATATCAGGATACCAGAACTGCCTCAAACAAAATTACCAGATATACATGAGATTCAATGAGGAAACAATAAAAGTATAAGAACATACTACTTTAGTACATTTGCATTTGACCTATCATATCAAAATTTTCCTAGGGCTATTGCCTCTCAGATGTAAGAAGGAAGAGATACATAAAATTAGATAGAAGAGAGAGAGAAAAAAAAGAGAGATAGAAAGAGAAAGAAAGATGATTTCATAGATGGCATGGCTTATAAAGGGGGGGGGGGGTAGACTAAGATTGGAGCACACAGCCACACACCCCCCCCCCATCCCTCCATAGTTGAGCACTATTAGCCCTTAGATACCTTACCTTACTCTGTGCCTTTTTCTAAATACCTTCTTGAAGGTACCACTCTAGTTCTCTTCAGTAAAGTTCTCAAAGCTCCTCTCTACCCCTTTCCTTTAACATGAGCAATTTGTAAAGGTCTTTCTAATATTAAGTATGTGATGTACATTAACACATACCAATGATGAATCAGAACAAAAAGAGGCATAGACGCTCTATACATTGACCAGTCTACATATAGGCTTACATATACACAGACCTACTAACTTTAGCTGATATGGCCTTGCTAGCCATTAAATCAATTATTTGCACCTCTTGATGACTAAACATATTGATATCAGTGAGAAATTGTTTGCTACTGAAGAGTTTGGCCAGGAATTCCATCCACTACTAGGGATTTCCCATATTACTTATAGGTGTCACGCGCGTAAAACATTCCCCATAGACTTGTGTGTTAAAATGGCACTTTTGAAAAATTCATAAAAAATAAATGTGAAATTAGAGGGTGGAATGTTTACTACCATTGGATAGGATATATATCTGGCATTCCATATCTGACCAGGAAAGGGTAGCGTAGCCAGCTCATTTAAAGAATAAATTGCCATTTATGAAGATAACTATGAATGGATCAAATTTATCGACTCAAACAGTAAAATAGCCCTAATTAGTCCGCCAGTCAAAAAAATAGTTCCAAGTCACTTTTTATCTTCTCAATTTGGTCGAAGGAAGTTCAGTAGTTACCATTTCTAGAATCAGTGTTAGATTTTGAATCATATTCATACAGTTTTGTCAATCAGCAACATCAAATTGAAAAAAATTTGAATGGGTTGGGTCGAACGAATATCTTGAGCCCTCCTGATGTAATTAGGCTCATGGCACCTATATTATATGACCTATGAATTTTATTTTATTGAATAGCTACTTTGCTATTCTTTCATATCTGTACACTCACACTAGCACAAAGAAATGCATTGAAAATGCCTATTTTCTATGCAATGACCCATTTTAATGTATTACTCATACATGTTATATTCACTATATGGATGCATACATATCCTGCCTGCATACAGCCCAGAAGTGAATGTAATGACAATAGGTCCCTATTAATTGTAATATAAAGGTGTATTAAATTTTGTGTAGATATCAGGATACCAGAACTGCCTCAAACAAAATTACCAGATATACATGAGATTGAATGAGGAAACAATAAAAGTATAAGAACATACTACTTTAGTACATTTGCATTTGACCTATCATATCAAAATTTCCTAGGGCTATTGCCTCTCAGATGTAAGAAGGAAGAGATACATAAAATTAGATAGAAGAGAGAGAGAAAAAAAAGAGAGATAGAAAGAGAAAGAAAGATGATTTCATAGATGGCATGGCTTATAAAGGGGGGGGGGGGTAGACTAAGATTGGAGCACACAGCCACACCCCCCCCCCCATCCCTCCATAGTTGAGCACTATTAGCCCTTAGATACCTTACCTTACTCTGTGCCTTTTTCTAAATACCTTCTTGAAGGTACCACTCTAGTTCTCTTCAGTAAAGTTCTCAAAGCTCCTCTCTACCCCTTTCCTTTAACATGAGCAATTTGTAAAGGTCTTTCTAATATTAAGTATGTGATGTACATTAACACATACCAATGATGAATCAGAACAAAAAGAGGCATAGACGCTCTATACATTGACCAGTCTACATATAGGCTTACATATACACAGACCTACTAACTTTAGCTGATATGGCCTTGCTAGCCATTAAATCAATTATTTGCACCTCTTGATGACTAAACATATTGATATCAGTGAGAAATTGTTTGCTACTGAAGAGTTTGGCCAGGAATTCCATCCACTACTAGGGATTTCCCATATTACTTATAGGTGTCACGCGCGTAAAACATTCCCCATAGACTTGTGTGTTAAAATGGCACTTTTGAAAAATTCATAAAAAATAAATGTGAAATCAGAGGGTGGAATGTTTACTACCATTGGATAGGATATATATCTGGCATTCCATATCTGACCAGGAAAGGGTAGCGTAGCCAGCTCATTTAAAAAATAAATTGCCATTTATGAAGATAACTATGAATGGATCAAATTTATCGACTCAAACAGTAAAATAGCCCTAATTAGTCCGCCAGTCAAAAAAATAGTTCCAAGTCACTTTTTTATCTTCTCAATTTGGTCGAAGGAAGTTCAGTAGTTACCATTTCTAGAATCAGTGTTAGATTTTGAATCATATTCATACAGTTTTGTCAATCAGCAACATCAAATTGAAAAAAATTTGAATGGGTTGGGTCGAACGAATATCTTGAGCCCTCCTGATGTAATTAGGCTCATGGCACCTATATTATATGACCTATGAATTTTATTTTATTGAATAGCTACTTTGCTATTCTTTCATATCTGTACACTCACACTAGCACAAAGAAATGCATTGAAAATGCCTATTTTCTATGCAATGACCCATTTTAATGTATTACTCATACATGTTATATTCACTATATGGATGCATACATATCCTGCCTGCATACAGCCCAGAAGTGAATGTAATGACAATAGGTCCCTATTAATTGTAATATAAAGGTGTATTAAATTTTGTGTAGATATCAGGATACCAGAACTGCCTCAAACAAAATTACCAGATATACATGAGATTGAATGAGGAAACAATAAAAGTATAAGAACATACTACTTTAGTACATTTGCATTTGACCTATCATATCAAAATTTTCCTAGGGCTATTGCCTCTCAGATGTAAGAAGGAAGAGATACATAAAATTAGATAGAAGAGAGAGAGAAAAAAAAGAGAGATAGAAAGAGAAAGAAAGATGATTTCATAGATGGCATGGCTTATAAAGGGGGGGGGGTAGACTAAGATTGGAGCACACAGCCACACCCCCCCCCATCCCTCCATAGTTGAGCACTATTAGCCCTTAGATACCTTACCTTACTCTGTGCCTTTTTCTAAATACCTTCTTGAAGGTACCACTCTAGTTCTCTTCAGTAAAGTTCTCAAAGCTCCTCTCTACCCCTTTCCTTTAACATGAGCAATTTGTAAAGGTCTTTCTAATATTAAGTATGTGATGTACATTAACACATACCAATGATGAATCAGAACAAAAAGAGGCATAGACGCTCTATACATTGACCAGTCTACATATAGGCTTACATATACACAGACCTACTAACTTTAGCTGATATGGCCTTGCTAGCCATTAAATCAATTATTTGCACCTCTTGATGACTAAACATATTGATATCAGTGAGAAATTGTTTGCTACTGAAGAGTTTGGCCAGGAATTCCATCCACTACTAGGGATTTCCCATATTACTTATAGGTGTCACGCGCGTAAAACATTCCCCATAGACTTGTGTGTTAAAATGGCACTTTTGAAAAATTCATAAAAAATAAATGTGAAATTAGAGGGTGGAATGTTTACTACCATTGGATAGGATATATATCTGGCATTCCATATCTGACCAGGAAAGGGTAGCGTAGCCAGCTCATTTAAAAAATAAATTGCCATTTATGAAGATAACTATGAATGGATCAAATTTATCGACTCAAACAGTAAAATAGCCCTAATTAGTCCGCCAGTCAAAAAAATAGTTCCAAGTCACTTTTTTATCTTCTCAATTTGGTCGAAGGAAGTTCAGTAGTTACCATTTCTAGAATCAGTGTTAGATTTTGAATCATATTCATACAGTTTTGTCAATCAGCAACATCAAATTGAAAAAGATTTGAACGAATATCTTGAGCCCTCCTGATGTAATTAGGCTCATGGCACCTTATATTGCCAAAATGATTACAAAAATCGGTTCTACACATCTCTAACCCCCTAAAACGAGTTATTACTCATGATTTTGTGGACAGGGGTTCAAAAGTTAGGTTTTCAAGATGGCATCTGGCGGCCATTCTGGATTTATGCAAATTAGCAAAATTGCCCAACTTTGGGCAACCAAGCTGAATTTGTTCTAGGACCCCATAGGAACACGAATCAAGAAAAAAACTTCATCGGAAAGAACATTTCTAGGTTGGTGTATTGAGCCTATGAGACTGTCAAATCGACTATGTTACGCGTGCTGCGTTTCAAGGAATATATTCCTGCCAAGTACACATTTACCTCACCTGGATTGAGTGCAGCACATTCATGACATTGTGGATCAATTTCTTTCTGAAGAAAATTACGCCCAAAGACTTATGACTTATGAATACACCATCAGGCACTGTTATCATTCTGGTGGGTGTCTCATAAAGTCGCTCGTCAGTGCTACGAAAGACTTTACATGCGACTGGTGATTCATCTTCTAGGAATTACATCAACATCAATGAGAAACTAGTGTGTATTTTATCATGAAAAAACAATCACCAGTCCTTGGTGAAGTCACTCGTTACTTACGAACAGTTATATAAAACACCCACCTGATCTTGCTAAGTGCATTCTAAATATTCTTAGATAGGTAATAAATCATTCATTTTCTTGTTGTATCTCAGTTCCCGCATTAATTTTCCCCACATGAGTTTTTGTCCGTATTTATCTTCTGACCACCGGAAGTATGGTTTGTTCTTACTGAGGAAGAGTCTGACAAGATACGGCAATCGCCCGTCGGGGATATCCTCCTTGAATATCAATATGATCTTCTCTAATTCGACCTCGTTCATGTGATCGACGGCGAGACGGAGCTTGTTGATGAAGGCGTGATTGTCAACGGATCGATTGCTCACAATGAGGACGCTTTTATAACTGCGCTCTACGACCTCCGTGATGGCGTCGATGTAGAACATCCCGAGCGGAAGGTCGTCGTCGCCGCACACGATCCTGTCGAACGTCGGAAGCCGTTCTTCGAGTCCAGGCTTTAGCACCGTCCTCACCCACTTCTCGTCATCGTCGTCGAACGCGATATTAATGTCGTACTCGTAATCGAGCCTCTCTCGTCCATCGTGACCGTCTCGTCTGCCAAGCAATAATATCTTAAAATGAAATAAGCGGTAATTGATTAACCATCGTCTTTGATACGCTACTATACAAACCATGAGACAGGTCACAATGGAAAAGGTTGTGATGACATAGACCCAAACCTTAGGGCCACAAACCTCTCGGGGATCAAATGACAGAATGGGCCGATTCTTAAAGGGTGCTGGTGAAACAGTTGAACAGTTGGTTTGTTCAGGGTGGATGATAGATACCTGGTCTTGGTCTAGCCAATTAACGAACCATCCAAACTCACAGTTACAAGTGAAAGGATTGTTTGAGACGTCCAACGTTTTCCTAGGTAGTACGGTACCTTCTTGGATGGTGGTTAGGTGATTGTGGGATATATACAGATATGACAGATGTGGGTTATTGGTGAAGACATCAGAAGCAAGAACTTTGATCTCGTTCCTTTGGATAGAAATACCATATAGCGAAGTGAGATTGGATAGATGACGGGGAGACAGTTCTCCGATTTGATTTCCATCAAATGTTAAGGTCTGTAACGACGTCAAATTTACAAAAATATCCTCATGTAGAAAAGTTATGTCAGAATTATCCAATTCTAGGTGTTGAAGGCTTTCGAGACCACGAAAGGTTCCCGGTATTAGTCCGTCCAGTTTGTTACCTTTGAGGTAGAGGCGTTCTAATGTTGATAGTGCTGACAACACAGGTGGATTCGTAGGCGAGTCCCACAGGCTTTCCTTATCTATCCCTGACCCCCGCATATTCAACCTCGTAAGGTTGTTTAACCCTGTAAAGAGTTCATACATCAACTCAACGGATGTGTAGGACATGTCTAGAATGGAGAGTTCATTTAGATTGGCAAAAGGACTATGGATCTGGCCTAAAGGACATCCAGACAGTCCAAGACTCTGGAGATGGTCAAGAGATACAAACGCCCCGTTTTCAATCGTTGCCAACTGGTTGTGAGATATGTTAAGTGTTATGAGATTAGCCATTCCATAAAACGAGTACTTTTCAAGACGATAGAGTCGGTTATATGATATGTCTAGGAATTTTAGATTTGGTAGATTCCATCCTCCCTGCTGTAAATAGAGTTTGTTGATTTGACACCGTGCTAGATTCAGAGATTCAAGTGATACTAGATCGGCAAACTGCGCCGGAGTCAACCCCGTGAAAGGATTGCTCTGCAGTATCAATGACTGGAGACGCGGGCAGGCTAAAAACGTCTCTTTGTTGACGTACTTAAGATGGTTTCCAGTGAGGTCAAGTATCTCCAGTGACGCTAGTCCTTCGAAAGAATCATTCTGTAGCGTGTTTATCCGACTCTGGTGGATGTCAAGTCTGATGAGGTTTGCCAGACCCCAAAAAGACCGAGAAGGGAGCGAGGGGATACGGTTACCCTGTATGTCCAGGAGCGTTAAACTTGGTATCACATTTGTCTGATTTGGAAGAGGGGCGAGAGGCTCGATGGCTGAAATCAAGTTACTTGCCAATCGCAGGGTTTTCAAGGAGGACATACCCCAGAAAGGAACCTAAGCTGAAATTGCGGATCTGATTATTTGTAAGAATCATCTCCTGTACCCCCGCGAGATGGCGGAACAAACCGTACGGAAGTGAGGGGAGAAAGTTCTTTGTCATTGTAAATTGTTTAATCTTAGCGTTCCTGAGGGGCAGAAAGTCGTCTTCTGAAAAGGACGAGAGATTATTACACTTCAAGCTGAGCAAAGTCATGTTCATGCTTTCAAATCCTGTAAAGTCTACATGTGACAATGAGTTCTTTTCCATATTAAGCAGAGTTAATGATTTTATATGATTTATCGCGTTACCGGGGAAATTAACAAACTGATTAACCGAGAGATAAACGATTTGCAGCTTTCGATTTTGGGAGAATACATTAGTTGGTAGACATGTTAAGTTGTTATTTGAGAAGGTGATTTGATAGAGCTCGGGCAAAGAATCAAACACACCCATCTCGATAGAAGTCATTTCGTTTGATTGAAGAGACAGCAACCGTAAGTGGGGAAGGCGATTAAAAGATGCGTTTCTCAATATGGTGAGTTGGTTATGTGAGAGATCTAACATGGTGATATCTTCCACGATATCAGTAGGTACCTCGGTCAGGTTACGGTGGGTGCAAGTTGCTTGTAATCCATCGGGCGTTACACGGTAGTCACAGGGTTCCCCCGGGTGGGATCCTCTCCATCTGCTCCACCGGAATCCTTCACCGCTCCAGATGCTAGTAACAATATACATGTTAACCAGAACAAATTGAAGAAATGCATAACGCTGGCTCTCTGTCCTCTTAACCAAAACGAAAATATTTCTCCTTTAAATGGTTAATTCTTTCGCTAAACCTTGTGCTTTAGACACTGAGGTATCAATCACAGCGGGATCATCTATCTGTGGGCATAATGGACGTCACCATGTTCTTAGCCCCTGAATCATCATCCAGCAGTGTGTCCAAACCTGATGAACCTAGAAATCTTAGTGGTGAATTTGACAACTGGAAATAAGTCAGATCGGGGCCTTTCATAATAGACGGAGCTCGCCTTCCACATAATGATGCATTGATCTTTGATCATCCTCTGTGATAAATAAGAGAAAAAGAGATAGAGAAGTTTATATTCATGTACGTGAGCACTCAATGTCTAAACTGTTTATTTGGATATGTCCTACGAAACCAACTTCTACCCGATCGGCGGTAATTTCGTAATAGTACGTATAGTCAGCATGGTCAGTGCCGTTATGAATGATTAATTCAAGGGGGGGGCAGATTATGGCCTAAGCTATTTTGAAACGTAAAAAAATGAAAATACAAGTAGTCCTTCTTTCGTGACACACCATTTTTTCAAATTCATAATTTACCCCTTTCTATTTTTTATCGGGGGGGGGGGACGCTTTTCCAAGACCCCCGCGATAGGCTACGCAAGTACATAAGATGTATCCGGTGTGGTTTGTTTGCTTAGATACTACACCATTCCAAGAGACTAAATTATTACTGACCACACTCTTTCAATACTTTTAAGTAGCCTCCACCCACACTGTAATGCGTGATATATCTATTCATAGAACTTTCGCATTCGGCCATAAATTCTCACTTATGTCAATAAAGTCACACTCGTTAAAAATCATTGATATTATTGTTGTTAATCCTTTACTTTTATTTCAACAATGTAGCAACCCAGTGGCGTAACTACGGGGGGATGGGGGGCACGTGCCCCCCCCCAAACAATAAAAAACAACGGGGAAAAGGAGAAAAAGAGAGAAAAAGGAAGAGAAACGTAGTGGGGAAAGAAGAAATCATTGAAAGAAATAATGCTATATTGTATTATGTTATATTACATAAGAAGCATTTTTCATAACTTTATGAAATATTATTTGCTTCATTGTGTCTTCATTGTGTTCCTGGTGCTCGCATAGACTGTTTAACAAGATATATAATTATGTTGTACTAAAACCTCCCGCTTTCAAATCAATATACAACAAATATATTTCCTCGCAATTCGAGTTATTAGTGTTTTATGTAGTGACATATTCTTCTTTTTCACGACTACTTAAAGTGATTGCCTTTTTAAGGTCTTAATATAAAACATTTTCTATCCGTGATAACGTTCGCATTAGTGGATTGGTGGGATTTCTGCTCTTCATGAACTCCTAAAATCGGTACATAAAATGTCAATTTTTCTGATCTGAATATCAAAAATTTTCAGCTCGCACTTCGCGCTCGCATCATTTGGTTAGTGAAATACGTAGGGTCTTAGTGAATTCCTACAAACAAGCCTTAGAATGCCCCTCTTCAGGTCTGAATTTCCTAAATTTTTAGCTCGCGCTTCGCGCTCGCAGCATTTGATTAGTGAGATGCGTATGATAATCATGATTACAATGACTTCAAAAATTGCTTAGATGTAATTCTTACAAAATCAGCAAGCGCTTGGAACTAGAATTAGATAAAATATAGTCCTTAAAATTTACTTGTTTACTTGTTATATACAAAAATTTTAGCTCGCGCTTCGCGCTCGCATTGTTTGTTTAGCGAGACAGTTACGTATCATGATTACAAAACATTTGCTTATGCAGTGCGTATCAAAAAAAGTTTACACTTAGAAAAAATCCTGTAAAATTATACATTTGTAATATTCTGAAGATTTTTCCGCATTTTAACATTGGTACAGATCCATTTAAGCAAATAACGATATAACTTTCAAAAATATTTCCCCTTGAGTGAGCACCACTTACTTTTGAAAAGTTAGTGAAAAATGATTTGCGCAGAACTTTGAAATAGTTATGCGAATACAGTAGACCTTAATCATGAAGAATAAGTAAAATTTAGCTAGTAAAATTGATTTGAAGATATCTTTAACCTTTTAATTTGTTTCCTTTCCCAAAACACTTCGAAGAGTGCATTGCGCCCAATCCCACTCCCCTACACACCGAGGCCATCATGACGATATTTGCCTTACACTGAACTGTGATTTACATGAAATGGCTGAGGCTTGATTTTCATTTTGTTAATCATTGTCAAGCATAGTAAAAGTGTGGAGAAACAAGTATTAAATGAAAAATGAAATGTAAACCCACTTTAAATGATAAAAACTTATTAATGGTCATCATGCTTTGGCACATACCCATACATGACATACGTGTTTTTTTTTTCAAAAGAAAGAGTCCAGCGACTTCTATGGAGTATTTCATCAACATTTTTGTCTGTCAATAGTTGTTAGACCTGACAACTTTCTTTGATTTTGATTGGCTAAGAAGCACCGTTCCTTTGGTAACTGTCGGATAAAACAAGACTTGTCAGATTAAAAAAATATGACAAGTCATTTCATGAAGTACTCCCAAGATAGGTCTAATAAAACAAAAACAAGAAAAAGCCAATGAACTCGCAACCAATCTCAAATAAAACCTTCGTAAGTATAAAATAACATAAATATGAATAAATTCCATTATATTTTCTATGGATAGCGCTTCTGGCGAGAACTTGTAGAAATTACAGAAATAGTGCATGTGCGAATGTTTTTTTTTACAATTATGTTACAAATTGTATACCTGTTTCTAAACCCTCTATGAAATAGTGCAATCACCTTCAACATGTACAACATGAGTACTTTTTTCATGAACATCTGGGCATTATTTTGGATACGGAAACCAAACATCAACAATAGCTGGAGAGCATGTCCGCTTAGATTATAAACCGACACTGCTATAGCCAGGAAATATGCCATATAAAACTGAAAAATATAAGATGCAATGGTCACCAAATAAAACCCCTGCAACCAGTAGGAAAATGATAATAAACAATCTTTTTTCCAAGGTGATTTTTTTCACTTAAACCGTAACTCACCACATTCGCAATGATTTTTGTTTTGGTAAGTTAGTGAACATAGGCTTAGGTTGTTATCCCAAAACATACGGTCTGTATAGGAGTTTTATTTTTGTTTGATAAGAGCGCGAGTAAAATTAAACAAGGAGAATACATAGGCGAATCCAGGGGGGGCCAGAGGGGCCCGGCCCCCCTCCCTATTGGCGGAGCAAAAAAAAAAAAGAAAAAAGGGGAAAAGAAAGGAAAAAAGAAAAAGGGAAAAGATAGGAGAAAAGAAGGAAGGCAAGCATAAGAGGAGTGAATAAAATAAGATAAGGGGAAGACTTAGAAATCAATTTTTTTGTAATCTTTCATGTCGGGATATAAAATTTTCGCTCACGCTTTGCGCTCGCATTGCCTTTTAGGTGATATCTTGCTCAATATGGACCTTAAAATATCAAATTCTGAAGTCAATATACAAAACATATTTCAGCTGGGAAATTGAACTTTCGTTATTTTGTTTTATTTACAAATTGATTTTTTAAAAGTGTAAAAATTTCTGTTTTATGGTCTGAATATTACCAATTTCTGCTTGCGCTGCGCGCTCACAAAATTTGATTTGTCAGTTACCTATTATTTTCCTGTATTCCATGAAGTTCTCAAAATATTCCTATTTAGGTCAGATTGTCAAAACGTATCAGCTAGCGCTGCACGCTTGCATTTCGATTAGTGAGTTATGTATATCTCAATATTAATTCTAAAACAAACTACATAAAATCATTTGATGACAATTAATCATAAATTTCTGCTCGCGATTTGCGCTCGCATTGATAGATTTTAAACTCATGCATCTTATGCATAATTACAAAAGTGCTTTAAATGTCCAGTTTTCAGGCCATAATATTAATAGATTTTGCGCTCTCATGCTTAGGATGAGAAATAGGAAAATAGTCATCATTTTCTTATGATGACATAATGTCCTTATAGAATATTCCGGTCCTATGTCAAAACTCAAAGTAACAATAATTGAAAATATCAGCTCTGTTTTTACTGTTATCCTTTTTCACCTCACAATTTTTCCACAAAGTGCTTGCAATACAGAGCTTAAAGTGACCCCTTTTCAGATCTGAATATCATATATTTTTAGCTCGCGCTTTGCGCTCGCTTTATTGATTTTCATGGTAAAAAAGGTATTTAGAGTACCCAAATTCTAGATAGATATCTCATTTATCTCGTTTATTCAGATACGCAGCTTGTTCTCCATTTAAATAATTATCCAGTTTCAGATAACAATATAAAAAAATTGTCTGCTTGCGCTTTGTGCTCGCATTATTAATGTGTGAAAATTTCCAATAGCTAATCCTTTTCATGATTTACAAAACATAAATAGTGTCCAGAATTTTTCCGCTCGCGCTTCGCGCTCGCATCAATAATGTTCAGTTTTTGTCTTATCCTTTCCACGATTACAAAAAGTGCTTACAATTTCCATTATTCAGGTAGAAATGTCAAAAATTTTCAGCTCGCGCTTCGCGCTCGCAATATTTGAATGTTGAAATATGTAACGTCTTCATGTTCAAGTAGTCCATAACAAATACATTTTCGATCAGCTAAAAACGTATATAAATAAACATAAACATAAATATATAATACCATAATCATTATTTATATAATGCTTCGCGCTCGCAATATTTCAATGTTGAAATATGTAACGTCTTCATGTTCAAGTAGTCCATAACAAATACATTTTCGATCAGCTCAAAACGTATATAAAAATTTTCCGCTCGCGCTCTGCGCTCGCATTATTAATGTAAGGAAGATCCCCACTTCCTCATCCTTTTCATGATTTACATGTCTCGTTCAGTAGGTCTAGATCACGAATTTTTTTGCTCACGCTTCGCGCTCGCACCAATCGTTTAGTTATATACCTATTCTGTTAAGTTACAAAAGTGCTTAGAATTTCCATTCCTTAGGTACATGTCAAAAAATTTCAGCTCGCGCTTCGCGCTCGCATTATTTGATTTTTTAAAATATGTAACATCTTCATGGCTAACTGCAAGCAAGTCCTTAACAGTACCTGTTCCATCAGTTCATTTCTGCTCGCGCTTCACGTTCGTAATAATTATTCACTTGCAAAGACATCTTTTCGCATTATATAAATAATGATTATGGTATTATATATTTATGTTTATTCATAAGAATAAAGCTAAGAAGTGACTAATAGGACTACCCCTTTAAAGAAACCAAAAATCCCGGCAGATATCATATTCGAGTGGCCGATCGGGGAAAATATGGCTGAAAAAAATTTTTGGGCCCCCCCTATTGGCGAAGGCTGGATCCGCCTCTGGAATATATACATATTGCTTAACTGCTTCAGTTAAACAACGAGAATATACACATATTGCTTAACTGCTTCATCTACTTGGAAGACCCTAAATTCATTCATCAAAATGAAATTTGAATTGTCTTTGCACAAGATTAGAAGTTCCCTTTACATCACAATACAATTATTTGAATTCAGCCGATGGAAGAACAAAGTAAATATGCTTTAGGGATATGGACCAATCACATTAGGATGTCTTACAATACAAACATAATGATTAATAATTAAATGATTAATGTAAGTTCTGTATATAAACATAACGATTAATCATTAAATAATTATCAATGTAAGTGATGAAAGGGAATAAAGATATGGGGGATAATGATAGACAGTTGAAGGCCAATAAAGTCTGGTGAAACAGATAAAAATTGAATATAAACGACGATTATTCTTGATAGAGCAAATTAAAACAAATTATGGACAAATTAAAAGAACGTTAACCTTGATCAACAATAGTTTCATATTGTCTTAAGTATGGGGAGAGAATGATATGTGTGTGTGTGTGTGTGTGTGCGCACGCGCGCGGGTGTGTGAGTTAGGGTGCGGGTGTGTGGTGAGTCAATGTCTGCGAATGTGCGTGGTTCGGTGGATGACCCGTGTGTATTGAAATCGGGGGGGGGGGGGGGGGTGTAGCACTGTGGGTGTTGCAAAGAGACAGGAATTTGATTTTCTTCTTCAATGAGCAGAGCTTCTTCAATTTAAGGCCTGGTCACACCGCCCGAGCGTTGTTGGAGCGCTCGTGGAGCGGAGAGAAAAAAAATCATCACCGTTCACTGCCGTTCACCATTTTCGATTTCGATTTTTTTTTTTTTTTTCGATTTTTTTTTCCAATTTTTCCCCCAATTTTGTGAGCGAAATTCGACTCTCTCCCTACCGCTCCACGACCGCTCCAACAACACTCGGGCGGTGTGACCAGGCCTTTCGGTTGCCATCGATGACCATAGCTACTTGAAATAGTTACTTTTGTCCTGGGCAGTGAATTTTCCCTGTTTTGCTGAATGTCATCGGTGAGTGTAAATGACTTTTCCATCCTTAAATTTTGTTATACAAAAAGAAAAAGGAAGAAGAAAAATATAACATAATGTGATTTAAGATGTGATTTATTGTGAATCTTGTGAAATCAATATACATTTTCTTGGGTTTATAGAGACTTTAATGTTGTTGAAAAGTTACATTTGAAGTTGAAGCTTATACTAGTTAGTAATCAAATGTCGTGTTTCTTTAAGTGAGATAAATAAATGTATAAAAGTCAGACAAGTTTAAATTGGATTTATAAATGCTTTTTACAAGTAAGAGAAGATATCTGTTTTAGGATATATTGTAGAAAGGGTTTTGGTTTATTTAAATTTTAGATGGTGCCAAGGTGGGAAGTAATTCCCTGAGTCTTCTGGGGAGCGTTTCATCAATATTTTCAACCGACAAGTTGTCAGATCTGACATCTTTCCATGATTTTGATTGGCTGAGAGGCACCGTTCCTATGGTAACTGTCGGATAAAATGGGACTTGTCGGATAAAACGTCCGACAAGTCCTTTCATGAAACGCCCCCAGGTCATTGAAGCCGAGCACTTCCAAAAGTTGCGAAGGACGCCGAGATTCACCGAGAGTAACCAAACAAGAGATATGATTGATTTTGGTGACGTATACGCGTGATTGTTTGTCGAACTGAAGCAGGAATATTTGATAGAACTATGAACACTGATGAGAATGATAATCCGATGGACATTAATTGTTCAGTTATTCAGAAACTTGGATTTTATAGGGGAACTTTCAACATATGTTGCTTTTTATTTTATCTCAGTCCTTGACTGATGTTGAATATAAATACTTGTGTTCGTGGATGGATCAATACAGGATCCTCACAGTTGATGCTAGTGTTGAGATGAGGCAAACGAGGAAAAGACGACAGTTTTAGGGAAAAAAATCTGATGATAACAGTGAAGTTGAGATTATATTTGAATTTATGATGTTCTTGGCGAAATGGTATATTGCATGGAGTACGTACGTTCACAGTGTTGTTTGAACATGAAATGTTTAATATTGATGTGTGATTAGATCAAAGGGTCGAGAAGTTTGAGTTAAGTGTTATATTGGTTATATTATATTTGAACGTGATTCAGGTTATCATCAGTGGATCAGTATAGGATCCTTCATAGTTAGAGTGAGTGGTAATATTGAAAAAAAAAATATTTTGATGATATGTTGAAGATAGACAAACTTTGAAACGGGTCAATGAAAGGTACATTCAGTTGTAAAGATATATCAGTTTGGGGTGTTTCGAGACAAGGTAAATTTGAAGTGGAAATAAGTGATATCTTTTTGAGAATCTACATTGTATTTTTTTTTTGGGGGGGTCCTGAATTTTATCAGAAAGAAACCATTTTTATTCCTAATTGTAAACCAACAAAATTATACTGAAATAAATTGTAAATAATATCATACTGAATGGCACAAGTTTGACGTGAGTTTTATTTGAGTATATCCATGTGACAGAATCGTTTACAATGTGGTGTGATTTGTTTTAAACAGTCGACGCGTTTTGCACCTACCCTATCACAACATTCCTCTTAACTGCTCTATTCAATTCAGTTTGCATCAGTATTTCATTCTTACAATTCAAAAGTAGGGCTACAAGCATAACAGAAATCATTGATAAAGAAAGGTAGACATTACAGTCAAAATGGGAACTGCACAAACAAAGCCAACGGACCTTGTACAGGCACAGCTACCAAAACATTCACCTCATGGTGAAACATTGTAAACGATTTAGACCATGTTGACTATCAAATATTGATGCGTGATAATTGAATTATTTGTCTATTAATCATTTACTCTGGTAATGCTTTTTATGTTTGTATTACCATTGCGAATATTATAACGATGCACTCTTTCGTGTTTTCTTCATTTTTGATGACTGTTTTGGGGTAAGTTCGAAGATGAAGATTTGGTGTGCGATACAAAAGGTACATGATAAGTTGCTGCTTTATTCCTAAAATAGATATTGCGTTTGTGCTCTCAAATTTGCTCAAACAGGACTTGGATCCTCAATAATCTCCTGAATTAGTTTCAAAATAATAACTACAGACCTCATTGGTATATTCCCTTCTTGGTATTGTCATTGTTCTTGTTTTCCTTAAAATCATTGTTATTTTCATTATTCATTTTCAGTAATTATCAATATTACTTTATTATCATTGTTGATGTCATTATGATTATCATTATCATACTACTACCACTACAACTTCTACTACTAAAAATTACTACTACTACTACTCATTATTATTATAAAACGGGTTCAAGGATGTAGCCAATGGTGAGTGCGTATTCAAGTCACGTGTTCATGCTTTAATTATGCGCAACCTTCCAGTCGTGCATTTTTCGTGCAGCACTGTGCATTTTTTGTGCAGCACTGTGCAATTTTTGTGCAGCATTAGTTCCAATAGCGCGTAAAAACTGATACGCGTTCAGTAAAAGAGGCTGGCTAGGATTTTGATGCGCTTACTTAGGCGCGCATAGTAGATACGCGTGTGATGTCATAATTGACAGTCTTGTGATCTCTTCGTCTGTGCGATCGTACACAAGTTGGAGGGATTTGAACAAGATTTCCATGAAAAATTCATTTTGCCGACCCGTTTTATAAAACAATTAATGCACATTTTAAGATTCGTGATGTTAGTGACGATGCGAGCAACTCTCGGGCATTCACAATATTATGCAAAAGCACTCGGCGCAAGCGCCTCTTGCTTTCGCATAATTTTAAATACCCTCGAGTGTGCTGCATCGTCATAACGGTCATAACACACTCATAAATGTGCATTAATTGTATATTATATTGATGTTATCATTATTATCATTATGATCATTATCATTATTATTATTATCAATACCTCTGTCTAGTACCTTCAGATTCAGTTTCAGGTCTCACAAAATATATAACCATAACATTCGATAAGAAGTACAATAAGTATGATACAATATGAATCAAATAGGAAGAACAAGGAGATGATATTATGTAATATAGAAAAAGTTGTAATAATCATGATAATGAAGGTAAACCAATGTAAAACAGAAATTCAAATTCAAAGCACCTCTTTAAATGGCACATGATTACAGTCTAAAGACGAATTGTATGCTTTTTAGTGATAAAACATATACATTCCCTGACGATATCATTTTTTATAACACCGTTCTTGAAAATGTATCAGAGACCAAATTCTCGGGTGTTATTATTGACAATAAGCCATCATGGAAACCACACATTGATAATATATGCAAAACAATTTCAAGAAACATCGGAATTATTAACAAAATCAAACATTTTCTTCCATCTCACACTTTACTTACATTATATCATTGATCAGATATTAATATTATCATACATTAATTATGGCAATTTGGCATGGGGTTGTGCAATCCAAACACAATTACAAAGGATAATGCTGCTGCAGAAGAAGGCCCTGAGAATAATTTTTCAAACTCATTTCAGATCACACGCAGATGTCATTTTCCCAAAATAATACTCTTAAGTGAATGATTTATATCTTTTCCAACTCACCAAATTTGTGTATATACTAAGTAAAGATGATCTCCCCACGATTCTTTCAATTATGTTCTGTAAAAACTCCTCCATATACATGATTACCCAACGAGACAACGTAATTGTTATCACCTGTCCTCAACCAGTACTCTATTAGCGAAAACTCTTTCGTCTTCTTTTTGGACCAGTTTACTGGAATTCACTGCCCAATGACTTTAAAGAATCACCAAGCATGGATATTTTTAAACGCAAACAAGTGAAGCTAACATGTAACTGGGAATAAAGTATTTGAAACTAATTTTTTACTATCAATGAATTTGTGTAATGTTATATATCATAATGATGTCACTACAGTACCTAATGACCTATGTACCTGCCATGTTCCTCTCCTCACATGCACCAACCTTTTCTCCCTCCCTCTCCCCTATGCCTCCTTTTTCCACTCTTATAATTTATACTTAAATTTATCATTTATCGTTATTATTACCATTATTGTCTAAATTACTTTCCATATTTTTTTGGTCGCTTATTCGCTCTATTTTGGTATTTTGAAGATTATGTATTTTAAGTACGTTTTCCGTCCGTCTCTTGTATATAGGTTATGTTAATTAGTATTGGATCTAAGTTTAGGGACTTACCTTTTCTACAAGCTCTGCTTTTCTCGGCAAGGCAAGTCAAGTTCAGTTAATTTATCTTCAATTCAAAATTATTTTGAATAATCTAATCAAATTTGCATAAGATATCAGTTTTCCCCAAGTGCAACTAAGGAATTTAAATCAACACACATTGTAAAATAGTACATTGAATCATGAAATGCCGTTCACAATCTTGCCTTCACTGGTTAAAATGAAGCTGCATAACCCACAACAAAACGGCGATGTTTGCGATGCAACGTAGCGACCGAGCAAAAGAAAATTTGTTGTTTTCCCTGATGAAGAAACTATTTTAAACATTTTAAACACACAATACTGAAGAGAATCCCAATAGAAAATTAGTTTGTATAACTCTTCTAAGGGTGTCTAATTACTTTCCCTTTTATATTTCATCCGGTTTTTTTTTCTGATCATTAGATGGTGAATCATGGTCCTTTGTGCGCCTTAACACTAACTGCTAAGTTCTTCACTTCAAAGCACCAATTTCAACCACAATACCATCGTTATTGAAAGACAATTCACCATCTAATTTGATTTACGAGCAGATGAAATAATAAGAAGGCGTTAAATCATTTTAATGGGGTTCTTTTTTTGATGCTCGATCTTTTAGTCAGTATTATAAGGAATACCAGGGGCCCGTCCTACAAAGAGTTGCGATTGATCCGATCAAATGCAACTATGGAAAGCCAGCAAAGTCAACATATAAAATACATGTTTGTTCAAAACAAGGTCTAGATATGCATGTATATCCATAAATACATCGATTTCTTGACAATTTGGTGTGTTCTCATTTGTTTACAATTGACATTTTGCAAATTCACTTTATATGACACACAGGATTTCCATTGAGTTACAGTTGATATTGGATCAATCATAACTCTTTGTAACACGGGTTAGGAGGTAGGGAGTAATAACCTTCTGCACTGACTACAAATGCTGGTGAGTGTTACATAAAGTTGTTTGACGTTAATACCTTGGTCCCGGGGGGGGGGGCACTCGGTATATTATGCATAGTGGGTATGTGCCGCGGAGGGGACCCCCATTTTTACACTCATATTTCTAATAAGACAATAGAGAAAAAGAACAAAGAAAGCCGCTCCAAAGCATAGCATTTTCTTCTCATCGAGAGAAAAGGAAGAAAGAAATCCGCTCCAAGGCTTCGCATATTTTTCGTTCCGCCGTTCCGGTCGCATTGGTCTGCTACAATAAGCTGCAATTTTGGTGAAAAGCGACCGCAGAGCATTGTCCGACCATCGCTTTTGCGCGAGCGCACTCTTGCCGGGCTAGCTGCATTATGCACGCAAGCCCGTTCCATAGGGATGCATACACACTCACACGCTGGCGATCCGTTTCAAGTACCCCCGTTTTCACAATCATTTGTAGTTCCGAAGTCCGTTCCGAGGACCCTCCGTTTTACAATAAGCCCGCTCCAAGGCCCCCGTTTTTTGTCTCGCCCGCGCGGCACACCCCTACCACTTTTTTGGTCGAGTGTCCCCCCCCCGGGCGAGGACCCTCCTTTTTAAATAAGCCCGTCTCGCCCGTGGCACACCCCACCACTTTTTTGGTCGAGTGCCCCCCACGCCGGACGAGTATTTTTTTTTTACACCACTGCTCCGCCAAAATCCCCAGAAATACGAAAGAAACGACTCGCGGGCAAGTCTAATCTATGCGCTCTTGAAAGCAAAGCTCTCGGAATTCCCGCGTGAGATGTGTATTATGAACCTGGTGTATTAAGTTGAATGAATCATCCAAAACCACCTGAAATCAGCCTGTTACCACATTATTTTCTTAAGGTTATTGTTGATATTACGGAAAAGGTTCTAAAAACCATTTTAGTTTGTAACTGAGCTGATTTTGTATTGAAAATGAAGATGTAAAGGATATTGTCTATTTAAAGTCTTGTGGCGAATTGAATTTGCTGAAAGTGTGGTGAGGGCACTATAGGTATTTTTCCTACAGTATATAGGCCTCACTAGCGTCCCTACGGGGGGGTGGGGGGCAGGGGGCAGTCTGCCCCCCCTGACGAGTCACAAACCATGCAAGGGACGTATCCCTTCCCCCCCCCCTGACGAGTTTGAAGCCCTTTTTTTGCTTGTCAATTTTTTTTCTGGTACCGTGAAATCCTATATTTGTGGTTGAAGACCTTTTTATTTTTTTTTTTAATTTTTGCTTGTCAAATTTTGGGGCGGACGAATTTGCCCCCCCCCCCGTGAAAAATCCTAGGTACGCCACTGATAGGCCTTCTAGTATTGACTTGTTCAGAGGTTTTCCCAACCTTAAATACTTTTCAGAATCACGTACAGAGTATACATTTGCAGCAATTTGTACGTAGTGCACCGGCCTGTTGGATAAAGTTCAGCTGTAGCTGTGATCTGAGAAAGATGAAAAGAGCCCGAAAAGAGAGGAGAAGCTATAGGGGTGGGGAGTGCGAAGGAATAGAGATAAAGGGGGAGAGCTAGGAGATACAAGGAGATTGATTTGGAAAAAAAATCATATTGTGAAAAAAAAATCAAAAGAAATGGGCCTTAAGCAAGAGGGGTGGGGGAATAAAAGAAGAGTCTACCCAAGCAGAAAAATCAGATGAACAAAACGAAAACGTTCATTGGACAACTAAATATTTATGAAATTTTAATCACATGAAAATATGGGGAAATCACATGACAAATTGCTGATTTCATGAAGTCATAGATGCACCACTAACCATTCATTTTGTTTACAAATGTATTTATCATTATTTGACCAATCACATGATTTTTTTTCAGAACTCGAATCAAGCCTTGTTATGTAGGCCTTCTTAAAATATAATGAACTCAAAATATTGAGCTTGACTATATTTTTATACCTTTAATCACTCAATTATTATAAATATTGAATCATAAATTCATATTTTCAAGGTTGTTAAATAGAACTATAAAGTCTGTAATAATGGAAACATGAAAAGCATATCCATCATCTAGATATCCTGGAAAAAGTTTTGAGGAAATCAAAATTTCGGAAAAAATTAAATTTTGTAGTAATGATTAATGAACTATGGTTAGTCGTGCACCTATGATGTCAGCAAGTTGGTAATCGCCTAGTGATATTCATTTCATTAAAAATTCATAACATTCTTATTAGTTTTCCGATTTCCCTTTATGCCTTTTCTGTCAATCTGATTTTTCTTGTCCCGTTGAAAAAAAAAGGTTTTTTGGCGTAGACTTTCCTTTAAAAAAATGAGAAAGAAAGAATTAATAGAGGCCGTAGAGAGAAGATCTTATCTGCCAAATAAAAATAATAATAATAATGATCAAAATATGACTAATATAAAATCATATTCCTAGAGCGCATATCACTGCAGAAGCAGTCCCTATGTGCTTTGTAATTAACTAGAGAAAAGCAAAGGTATCAAGGTGTACTTATCAATAAATACAGACCAAAGTGATTGTGCCTAATTTAATGACAACAAAATAAAGGTTTTTTGTATTGGGCAAGACCACTGTCGCCCAAATACAGAACGGAGAATGCTGGAGAGTGAGAGAGAGCTAGGGTGAGTGCTGAAGATCAGAGAGGTGAAAATTTTAGTCGACGAAGAAAAGAAATCTAGTCTATCTGCAGCTAAGAACCCTCGCTAGTTCTTTGTTTCATGTATCTGAATGTCTGGAGGTGCCATAAGTGCGATTAGGTCCCTACAAACTAAACGCTTTTAAAAAGCTATATATCTACATGTATATTGAAATCATAAGGTTTGTTTTGTATGACTATTGAACGAAATAAAGATGTGCACGACGAAACGTGTGTGTGTGCGGTCAACGTGTTAGACTCTAGCGCGAGCCGTTTCTGTGGGGTTTTTCAATATTTTGGCGGAGCAGTGGTGTAAAAAAAAAATACGCTCCCCGGACCTTGGTTACATTTGCTCTATACGGTGGCCGTATATATGACGAGTCGAAAACAGCCGTTTTTTTAAATCACCTAGGCAACTGGTACAAATGTTTTGTAAAACAGATGTTTTTGACTCGCCGTACGGCCGCCGTAGAGCAAATGTGACCAAGGTTTAAAGGTCAAGTCTACTCCTGAAAAGGGTTGATTTAAATCAACAGAGAATAATCAGACAAGCATCACTTTGAAAAATTCACAAAAATGGGATGTAAAATCAGAAATACAAGAAAATTTTAAACTTTTGCTTATTTTTCATAAAACTGTTATATGCACAATTCAGTGTTATGCAAATGAGAGAGTCTGTTATAATGTCCCTCACTAATTCTTTCTTTTATTTTTTTTTGTTGGAATTATAGAATATTTCATATTCATACGTTACAGATTTGACACTAGGACCCTTTTGATTCAACCACAAAATGTTAAAACAAATGTATTTCCACGTGTTCAGGGAGGAATAAAACTTTGTTTCACATGAAAATGATAAGAAAAATTATATTTCATAAACTAAAAAAAAATAGTGAGTGGGTGATGTCATCAGTCCCCTCATTTGCACGCTGACCAGGATTTGCATATGAACTGTTTTCATGAAATTTACCGAAGCTTTAAAACTTCATGTCCTTATTTTACATCTGATTTTGATGAAATGAAACAAGCGTTATGCTCGTTTGATTTTCTCTTTTTATTGAAATCAACTTTTTGTCGGGGTGGACTTTGAGAGCGTCTTTACCAACGACTAGTGACCCTTTCCTATATTTAACAGGAAGGGAAATTTGGTGGGTGTTTCATAAAATTGTTAGTAAGTTAAGAGCTATTTTGAGAACGACTGGTGATCCTTTCTTGTAGTAAATGCTATATTCATTGGCGCATTTCTTAACGCGTAAGAAAGGTTCACCATTCGTTTTTAAAGTCGCTCTTAACTTACGAATAGCTTTATGAAGCGGCCCCCCAGGTGTGCCATTTACCACAATAAAGGATCACCAGTCGTTCGTAAAGTTGCTCTTAACTTAGGAACAACGTTGCGAAACATCTACCAGATGTGAATAAAACCAAGTGCGTGTGTGAGTTTGGTTGTGCGGGTGTGATCAGTGGAGCATTTGAGGGAGCAAAATGACAAGGCGTCTGTGCGTTTAAAAGTCCGAGTGAGCGATGAGAGCAAGCGAAGTTTCTTACACACCACACCACTTTTTTTTCTTTCATTCTCCTTTTTTTTTGGGGGGGGGGGGGTGGCTCCCAAGCCTACCGTCTGTTTGCCAGTGAGTGTGTATGTAGATGAGCGTGTGTATGTGTTAGTGATCGAGTGTTGGTGTCAGTGCGTTGGTATTGATATGCCTCTTTCTAGTATATATTTCAATTAGCTCAAATCATATTTATATTATAAACCTTTTTGTGGTGAAATGAGAAATTTACATCTAAAGAGGTTTATCTCGCCTTGTGTAAATAGCAGTTTCAGTTTCGCTTAGAGAGTCGGTATAGAGTGGGTTTCAATGTCATATTAGCGTGGTTCATGCTGGATTTAGTTTTTGTAATCAGTAATGGCCAGTTTAATGGTTGTTTATTGTTCAGTATCTTTCTGCGACAATAAAAGAAAAATAAATGAATCAATACATCGAGTGCATTGATGTTAAAAATGTAATTTCTAGACTATTGTTTAAAATAAAGTTATTACGACTGTTTTTTAATGTAAAATCCTGACTCACTGGAATTCATTTGGTTCAAAAGGACACATTGTAAGGCATTACTATGTGATATGATATTCAAAAGGATGTTTTCGTAAGTCTCCACTCTTCTTCGTTTACTTATTCCCCATTATCACCATCATCATCAGCAGCAGCATCAGCATCATCACCATAACAATCACCACCACCATCATCATCGAAATCAATTGTCATCTTCTTCATCATCATTATCAATCATTATCATCACCATCATTATCTTCATCATCATCATCATCATCATCATCAGTATCAATCATCATCACTATTAATCATAATCATTGCCATAATCATCATTATCCTCATAACTGATATCATCGTTATTATCATCACTTATATCATCGTCATGCATGCGCTTTTTGCTATATTTCGTATAACCGGAAAATGTGCCAAGTGTCGGTATCCGGTATAAAAATGGCCAAAATTCAATTTTCAGATTTGCCAAGAAACAAACGATGAAAGCTTCTACGAAGATGATAATAACTAAATTAAGAAATACAAACAATCTACAGCAAAGAAACAGACAAAAGGCTAACATAAAAAAGAAAGCGGAAGAAGAAATTAGTTATATATTTTGAGTCTCCCTTTTGCAGTAGTGATACGCATATTGTTCCGACTATTTTGTTTGATGCTGTAAGACAATCTTATCCGGTTTGATTATTCTATCTGATATATTCCCGCCATTAAGAAACTAAATTAATGCCTAGCTTTTGAATCATGGGACCATTATCAAACATCATTGTTTCAAGAGCATGTGTATATACATGAGTATATATATATATATATATATATATATATATATATATATATATATATATACATTTTTTTCTTCTCACTAAGGCAATGATCCACAAATTTTGAACGGGCCAAATATATTGTTTGTGACAATTTTATCAAAAGTTATGAGAAAGTACAATTTATGAACTTTTTTAATAAAAAATAATTTTGTGATTGACAAAATGTTTAGAAAAGATATCAATTAACCTTTTTCATTTCTTTTTTTTTCTTGGTCGTGATTTTTTTTTTTTTTTTTTTTTTGGGGGGGGGCGTTTCATGCGTTTTAACAGTATCCTTTTTAATCAAATCTAAGACAGAACTCATCTCGTAATCTCAATCTTAACCCTGAAAGAGGCGGGTTATCTGGACCATCTCACAGCCGAGGGGAGGGGGGGGGGGGTTCCGCCCCTTCCCCTGAGATCTTTGCCTTCAATTGCGCAAGCGCCGCGACAATTTGCACAGGGGTAGTGTGCGATGTAGTCTACAAGGCTGTATGGT
This sequence comes from Lytechinus variegatus, assembly GCF_018143015.1. Lineage (NCBI taxonomy): Eukaryota > Metazoa > Echinodermata > Echinoidea > Temnopleuroida > Toxopneustidae > Lytechinus > Lytechinus variegatus. The sequence goes on from NC_054753.1 coordinate 6,863,668, forward strand.
ATGGTTCTCATGATAAGATTTTTCATTTGATGACTTAATTATGCTAATTTATTCATCAAATAAAACATTTGCTCTAATCGACTATCATAAGCCCCCAAAGCTGCAATTTTCTTATTCACAGACTCTTTATAGGATCCCTATCAAATGTACTTCGAAAAAAAATTGTATCGTAATTTTTTAAATGTATTTTATTATTATTTTTTTAAATTTATTATGCATTTCCTTGTTTTTCGACTGTTGGTTTTTTTTTTCGATGGACATTATTGCAGAGTTAATTCTGATCAAAAACAAGGCAAAATTGATTAAGTTTAATCAGTTAAAGTCAATATAATGATACAATTATGAATACATAATGTTGCATGATTTCGTAACCGCATACCGGGGCATTACAAATCTCGTTTCAAAATTTGTGAGAGATTTGAAAATAGTAAATCAGCGAGCGGCGCAGTTGAAAGATTTCGCGCGGCAAATTTATCGTGAAAAAATGTTGAGGGGGTGGGGGCGGAATCCACCCCCGGACCTTAAGTTTTATTAATTATTTTTTTTTTTTGGGGGGGGGGCGAATGACCAAGACCCCCCTCCTTCATGTCGCCATGATCACCATCCCTATAGTAAGAATAGCAGGGGCTATATATAATTCGAATGCGGGTCCCCCGGTTATATGTGTGTGTGTGTGTGTATATATATATATATATATATATATATATATATATACATATATATATATATATATATATATATATATATATATTATATATATATATATATATATATATATATATATATATATCGAATTTTATATGTTATGTATCGAAATTTTGTGTGTGTGCAAAATGAGCGAAAGAGAATGAGGCAAAGGGTAAGAGAGGGAGAGGGAGAAAGTGAGGGAGGGGGGGGGGGGGCTGTCCTTCAGATGTACCATCCTATATATATATTTTTTTTTTTTTAACAAGTTCACACCTTGTTACCAATAATGCATAAAGCATTTCCATTTATTTGAAAGCAGGATAAAAGAGCATTGTAGATTAAATGCCTTGCTCACGGGCATATGCAGTAGCATTTTACCTCACACACAAACATATGTAATACACACACACACCCTCCAGCACACTCGTCCCCCACACGCACACTCCCCAAATCACACACACGCACCTCTCACATACCCATCACACACTTTGTACATAATTTTCACGCTACATCACGTATCATTATGTCATGCCATATACACACCGTGAATATTCTCTATTCACGAAGATGTAGAACTAAATGCCGCAAACAAAATCATAATATTATACTGGGCCCAGGACAATAGATAAATAAAAATGTCAATATCACTACTACACATCGACGTGCTCATAAAGAGATCAGAATCGAGCTGTTCCCTTCGGACAGCAAAATAGTAAAGATATTGCTTGACAATCTTTATAGGGCGGGAAGAAATTATAGGAAGTATGTATAGTACACATACTACATACAGATCCTAATGTATTGTAATGCCTGGATACATCACTTACATGCATTATTGTGAGCATGATGAAATCATAAAGAGAAAAAGAAAAAAAGTAGTTTTGGGGGGATAATCTATGGAACATCATAATTATGACCCCAAAATGATGACTGTGATGACTAGAAAATGAACAAAAAAGTGACATTTCACTGCATATCGGACCAAATCCAATACACTGGAGATTCTAACCGTGTTGAATGAAAGAACTAATAATCCTTCCACAGGATGCTACATGTAATCATCAGCCATCTTTCTTTTTTTTCAGTTCAGTGACCATGTACATAACATGAAAAGTACCATCACTTTGTGATTCTATTTCCCCTCCACTTTTTTTTTAAATTCGATCCGCCGCCATAGTAAAAGGAGGCTCCATGACTGAGGAACATCAGGTACAGACCCCGGTTAAAAGTTTTATCAACAAGTGGGTCTTGAACTCAAGACTAGCACATAATTATGCAACTTAGCTTCTGGACACAATAGATTACGCGTTCAGGGGCCCGTTGCAGAAAGAGTTGCAATCAATCGCAACTCTAAAAATCATGCGTAACTCGATTTCAACCAATCGACAGCGCGCATTTGGGACTTACGATTGCTTTTTTGGCTTGCGTTTAAACGCAACTCTTTCTGCAACGGGCCCCAGACCACTTACCTCCATGGAATGAGACCCGAGTTATGTCCAATCCGTGCTAAGCCTAACCTAGATGTGATATGAATGGGGGAACCCCCATTATGCAATCCGATTGCCATCGAAAGCCATCACTTGTCCCTTATTCCGTGTGGCACACGGAATAAGGGACAAGTGATGGCTTTCGAGTCTTTCAAAATCATTCGATTGAAACTCATAAGAAAAAGAACTTTAGGATGAGAGAAGAATGAGGAGGGGAAAATAGCAGAAGAAGAAGAAGAGGAAGAAGAAGGAGACTGAGAGGAAGAAGAAGAGGAAAAGGAAAAAGAAGAAGAGGAGGAGGAGGAGGAATAATAATAATAATAAGAAGAAGAATTAGAAGAAAAGGGGAGGAAGAGGGAGGAGGAGGATGAGAAGCCATGCATAAAGGAGAAGAAGGAAGAGAAGAAGAAAAAGAAGAAGAAATGAAAAAAATTAGTATAGTAATTTCACTGATCGATAATTGTTTCAGTCAAGATTTAGCTTAAATTAACTAGACTTACCTTAACCATACGATTGTGTCATCTACATGTTTGTCCACAGTGTCGCAACTACTGCATCCTGTCATTTTGTCATTATATTCCCTCAGTCGACTGTGTATCGTTGAATAGTACCATAGTATTATGGAGCTACAGTATTGACCAGCAATGATTCTAAATAGCTAATGCGGTGACCGGAACACATCATGCACTATATATCAAGCACCTCACAATATTCTTTATTCTTGCCAGGAACCAGCAAATGTCATTGGCATGTGTCATCCAATCAGTAGTCAATGGAATGATCAATCGGTCAAACTTAGTGCACTAATAAGTCCGAAGTACACTTCAAATGCTTACGCCCTCTATCCTAACATGTTATAGATCTTTGGCCTATGTTTATATATCGTATTTACGCTGTAGATTGGTATGGAAGCTTAAAAGTGCCACCGAGATGTTGAGATAATTATCTCGGGAAGTCGACATCTTGATAGCAAAGGATAAGATGACGAGATCCCAGATCTCATCATGTCGACATCTTTAAGAAGAGATGATGAGATGACAAGATCCTGGATCTCATCATGTCAACATCTTTAAGAAGAGATGATGAGATGACAAGATCCCGGATCTCATCATGTTGACATCTTGTAGAAGAGATGATGAGATGACAAGATCCTGAATCTCATCATGTCAACATCTTTTGGAAGAGATGATGAGATGACAAGATCCCGGATCTCATCATGTTGACATCTTTTAGAAGAGATGATGAGATGACAAGATCCCGGATCTCATCATGTCAACATCTTTTAGAAGAGATGATGAGATGACAAGATCTCGGATCTCATCATGTTGACATCTTTTAGAAGAGATGTTGAGATGACAAGATCCCGGGATCTCGTCATGTCGTCATCTTTTAGTAGAGATGATGAGATGACAAGATCTCGGATCTCGTCATGTCGACATCTTTCAGAAGAAATGGTCAGATGACAAGATCTTCGATCCATGATCATGTCATCTAATCATCTCTTCTACAAGATGTCGACATGACGAGATCCGAGATCTTGTCATCTCATCATCTCTACTAAAAGATGACGACATGACGAGATCCCGGGATCTTGTCATCTCAACATCTCTTCTTAAAGATGACGACATGACGAGATCCAAGATCTTGTCATCTCATCATCTCTTCTAAAAGATGTTGACATGATGAGTTCCGGGATCTTGTCATCTCATCATCTCTTCTAAAAGATGTTGACATGATGAGATCCGGGATCTTGTCATCTCATCATCTCTTCTAAAAGATGTTGACATGATGAGATCCGGGATCTTGTCATCTCATCATCTCTTCTAAAAGATGTTGACATGATGAGATCCGGGATCTTGTCATCTCATCATCTCTTCTACAAGATGTTGACATGATGAGATCCGGGATCTTGTCATCTCATCATCTATTCTACAAGATGTCAACATGATGAGATCCGGGATCTTGTCATCTCATCATCTCCTCTACAAGATGTCAACATGATGAGATAATTATCTCAACATCTCGGTGGCACTTTTAAGCTTCCATAGATTGGCGAGGGAAATTTCATTTGGATGGTCCAGGTATTGCGAAATCAGAATTCTTTGTCACCTAGTACTCTATGTACAAGGGTGATGCATGCTTGCTATCTGTACATGCTGTAGGGCGGTCTGGCTAGTCTGCTTTGCAAACCTTGTGTACTGAAGGCCTTGAAACAGCATTTTTTTTCTATGTGCTAGTCTTTGCGTGGAGACCCACTTGTTGGTCAAAGTTTCAATCAGGGTATGTGCTTGCAGACCATTGGCGTACCCAGGATTTTTCAAGAGGGGCAGAATTCGTCCGCTAAAATATTTGACAAGCCAAAAAAAAAAGGTCTTCAACCACAAATAAAGAATTTCATACCAGAAAAAAAAGTGACAAGCAAAAAAAAAAGGATCATTTGTGACTCGTCAGGGGGGGGGGGGGGGTACAATCAGCCCCCCTCCTTTAGGTACGCTAGCGCTGCAGACTACGGTCTGGCTTCGTTCATTTAATATTGTTTGAAGAAAGTTCGGATATGCTTTTTACTATCCTCTTAATGCAAAATTATGCCTTTCTCCGGTATTCACTGATTATGGATGTTCTTTTAGCTTGCATGGCCCTGTGAAGCGAGGTGCTTGCTGAGGGTGATAATGCACCCCCAAGATTTATCTTTCGGGTGCCGCATATGTTATTCACCATAGGCAGCACCCCTGGAAATCTGTTTGGCATGCTAAATACCAGAAATGCAACCGAAATTACCTTCATTTGGATTGAAAACCCTTGTTTTTAATCGCCAAATTTCTCGTGACCAAAATGATCTCCGTTTTTTTTTACTGAAAATCTCCTTTTTTATTGCTTGTCAAATTTAAAATAATCAGCACCTCCTGCTAATGAAAATAAAATCGTTCCAAAGGCCATGTTAGCTTAGTGAAGCCTGATATAATATTGAATTGAATATACAAAGCTAACATATGGGGGGAAACTGCCAATCTAGAAGTAAGTTTAGGTCTAAAATAAGTTCTTCTTCATCTACCGGATACACTACACTCTAAATTTCAAGGATTTAAAATAAAAATGGCAAATCGGCTATAAACGGTGACCAGTTGAATTTTAGATTTAGAATTTGAATCTTCCTGGTTTAAATACCTGTATAACTGGTAAAAGACAGAAAGAAAACACTACGGCAAGTCACCTTGGGAGTTACATATACTAGAATTTAATCCAGTTGCATTCGCACTATACTGTGCGTATCAAAAAACGGGACAGATTTGAAAAGTCTATAAAATTTTTGTTTCAAATCATGATCTCTATATTTTGGTGTCAATAGGTGCCCTGAAGTCTTATCCTTCAAATGCCATTAAAATAATTTAGTTTCGTTCATGCTTGAGCGAACACAGAATGTTTTTGTCTGGGGTTAAAAAGGAGGCTTGCGCCGAAATGGCATAAAATGATAAAAATGATGGTCGGACTTCTTGCTAATCAGCAGAATTCCTCTTAACCTTTTCATTATCTTTGCCATAATTTTCGAAGTATCCGGTCAAAATTCATTTTCAAATCTATTTATTTGCTTGAATATTTCTGTAACAGTTGTAGTTCCTTTTTAATTATGTTCTCTTTTAGCTTTGAATATTCCTTCTTTGCAAGAACAATTTTGTTTAAAACCAAAGTATGGGAGAGCGTGTTTTATTTTCTTCAAATCCTGTTATCGTGTGGTACAATGATTATGGTGCCTTTTTTACTGATGGGTGGGGGCTCGGGGTGCTCCCCCCACCGAATAAAAAAAATATGACCAAGAAAAAAAGTGGAAAAAATAACAGTAAACGAATATGATATCATTGTCTGAATATTAGGTCAAAATCACAAAATTTGATATTTTGATAAAAAAGTAGAAATTTTTTGCTTGCTCGCTTCAAAACTTTTTAATACATTCTGCCCGATCTGCCATATCTTGCTCCTTCAAAATTGACTCAATACACCATTGCCATTGAAAGACATGAATCCTTTCCTGTTTGTCCTGTCAAGAACATAATTAAACTTGGTGAAGGATTCAATAATACCTTGAAAATAGGACTCATGTCTTTTACAGGTATACCATAACATAATTTGTATCACTTAATAAAAGGATATGAATAATAAGAAATTCTCCCAATCAATAATGCAAACCTTACTTGCGTTGACAAAAAGTCTTCTTATCTTACTTATGAAGAAAATTTCAAAGATGAAAGAAGTTTTAGTGAAGAACAAAATGATTCAGGTAAATAAATAAATTTGTAAATGAAATTTGACAGCATAATTCGAAAATATGGCAAAGATGATGACAAGATTATAACAAAACCTACAAGAACTACTGAACATTCTAAAACACTAATCGTCAACATCTTTTGTAATCTTACTCCCCCTCCTGAAGCGGGAACTATTCTCATAGACTTCTCTGACCACTTTTCAATATTTGCTCTCTTCTCTTTATTAAATGAAAATAGGCAAAATGAGTACCTTTTCTGCAAAATCACTCCAGAAAACACAAATGAATTCAAGAATAGCTTATCCACCGTTGACTGGTCAGAAGTTTTAACCCGAAGTGGGGGTAAATGAGTCTTATGAAAAATTCATGAATATACTCATGCTGTCATATGAAAACAATTTTCCATTAATCAAACGCACAACTTCAAATTATAAAAGAACTCCCCGCATGCCTTGGGTCCGCTTGTCATTATTAAAGTCAATAAATAGAAAAAATAGGTTATTTTATAAATAAAAATCTAATCCAACACATAAAAATCGTATAAAACACACGACGTACAGAAATACGCTTACCAGTTTAATTCGTCATGTAAAGAAAGAGTATTATTGTGCTTAATTTGTTAATTGTAATTCCGATATAAAAGGAACATGGAAAACTATTAGGAAGGTATTTGGTCCCATATAGCTCCTCAAACTCTTGTAATTTATCAAAAATCAAGCATTGTGGAACAATTATTGAAGATAAACAAAGTATTGCCGAAACATTCAACAATTTTTTGTCCTCTGTAGGTTCAAATCTACCACAATCTATTCCGAATGCAAAAAGGTCGTTTCATGATTTTATGCCAGTCTTTAATCCATTTTCAATGTTTATGTTGCCCATCGACGAGAAAGAAATAACTGATATTGTTCATCATTTGAAAAATAAGAAAAGGCTTCGATAATCTTACGAACGAACTGATTAAAAGGATCATCGGTGAAATCATTGTACCGTTAAAGGACAAGTCCACACCAACAAAAACTTGATTTGAATAAAAAGAGAAATATTCAACAAGCATGACGATGAAAATTTCATCAAAATCGGATGTAAAATAAGAAAGTTATGACATTTTAAAGTTTCGCTTCATTTAAAAAAAAACAGTTATATGCACATCTAGATCGGTATGCAAATGAAGAAACTGATGACATCACTCACTCACTATTTCTTTTGTATTTTATTATATGAATTATGAAATATTTTGATTTTCTCGTCATTGTCATGTGAAATGAAGTTTCATTCCTCCCTGGACACATGAATTCCATTATTTTAACATTTTGTGCTTCAGGCAAGGGGTCCTAATCATCAAATTCGTAAAAATTGAAATATTTTATAATTCAAACAATAAAAAACAAAAGAAATAGTGAGTGAGTGACATCATCGACTCTCTCAATTGGATGTAACTGGCTCGTTCATACAACTATTTTGTTAAAAATAAGCGAAACTTTGGAATGTCATAACTTTCTTATTTTATAACAGATTTTGATGAAATTTTCAGCATTGTGCTTGTCTGATTTTTCTCTATTGATTCAAATCAACATTTTTCTTAGGTGGACTTGACCTTTAAATCATATATTCAACATGTCAATTTTACAAGGTATTGTACCAGATAAAAGGAAGATTGCGAAGGTGATACATATCTTTAAGAAAGGAGATCCACTTGAGTGTCATAATTATAGACCGATTTCTCTCCTTACTGCTTTTTCAAAAAATTTAGAAAGACTGGTATATAAACGTACAACAGATTTGTCAGGATAACGTACTAATACAGGGCATGAGCGAGGCCTTGCACAATTTCCTGAGAATTTTACTTTCCTTTCTTTCTTTTACTTTTCGAACTGACATAATTTGAACAAAGAAATTATCATATTTTGGAAAAAAAAGAAGAAAAGCATGTTTATATGGCAACAATAGTCAAAACTGACTAGTTTGCCTATTCAAAATAACAACAACAAACTTCATACGCTATGAACTTTTATATGATAATCAATTTGGATTTCGAGAAAAACATACAACTTCACATGCTATTCTTCATTTTATTAACAAAATTTCATCTGCTATTGACAAACATTGCCATACAATCGGATTATTTTTGGACTTCTCCAAGGCCTTCGATAATGGTCATAGTATTCTTCTTTTATAAACTGCATCATTATGGTGTAAGGGGGAAGGCCTTGGAGTGGTTCAAAAGTTATCTTACAAACAGAAAACAATTTGTCTCATGTTGAATGGAGTAGAATCTAATAGCCAATCAGTTACTCGCTGTATTCCTCAAGGGAGTAGCCCCCTGATTTATATCAAATGTGTAAATGATTTTCAATATTCATCTCAAAGTTTTTGTGAATGGATATTTGCCAATACGCTCTCTCTTAATCTTGATAAAACAAAGTTTATGTTATTCAGTAACTCTCTTACAACTTTACCTGACAATATTTTATTAAATAATGTCCAGATCAGTAGGGTAAGATCAACTAAGTTCTTGGGACTTTTTATTGATGACAAAATAACCTGGAAAATTCATACAAACCACATTTGCTCAATTTTATCTAGAAATACTGGTATAATGTATAAACTTAAATCAATGTTTCCACTCCATATTATGCAAATGTTATATTCTACTCTATTACTCCCGTATTTGAACTATGGTATTCTTGCTTGGGGAAATTCTAGTAAGCTTCAACTTGATCAAATTTTGGTCATTCAAAAGAGAGCAATTCGTATAATTTACAATGCCCATATACGGGCTCATACAGGTCCTCTCTTTCGGGAAAATGATGTTTTTGAGAGTTTCTGATATTTCCTTTCTGCCTAGTCTTAAAGCTTGTGTATAGTTTTGGTAAATCCACCAAAATGCACCTATCACCATTCCAATTCATTGCTAGCTAATATGAATGGATATGCCCTATAACAGTTATGATGTGGAGGATATGAAATGAAAATGTGTTTTACAGGATAAATTTTGCGATTTTACATGGAAAAATTTAACTTGATCGGGTCTCCCGATCAAATTAAAATATCTGTGTGTTTTTGTCTTTCAATTAAATCCTATTCCAAATCATGGAATGGGCTGAAACTTTCAAGATATGTTCTTAGTCTGTAACTTTTAGATATCTAATCACTAAATTATAAGATAAGTGCTTGAATGCCCATTTTTTAAATTTAAAACAAGCATCGCCGAGAGAGGGCGCTATATATCCAAGATTTGAATAATTGAAATTTTCTCAGAGAAGTGCAGTTGGAAAAATATCTAACGGTCTCTACGCTTCAGTAAGACTGTCATATTAGATGATATTCGATTATCAATCACATTATTGACCCTTTACCAAAGCTATACACAGGCTTTAAACCCAACGATTTCTTACGACTTGTAGAATATGCTGTGGACAGCTACCAATTGACATGATTTATGTAAAAACGAGAGGCTTGCATTATTTCAACAAAACGTCGCTAATGAAAAAAAAATCACATATGCATATCGAGAAGTTTAATCTGCAAAATGGAAAAACCGAATAAACAATGAAAACACTTTGAAATTCTAAGTGGTATTTTACGAGTGAAAAAGGGTTTAAGTGGACAGGAACATTTTCGATCATAAAGGATTAACAAAGAAAACAGATTCATATCCTTTTTTTCAATGTAGGAAGGAAATGCCCCGTTTGTGAATATCACCGATAGCTTAAATTCCATGCAATCACATACATTAGTATCTGTAGCCTATTAATATATAGTCTTCATAGTGCTTTCACCTAGTGTCGCATGTGGACTGTGGACGAGAATATGGAAAGGTTTATTTATATTATTTACATCATAAAAATAAAAGTTTTCCAACGACAGACAATGGATTCCGATGACAACTCGTTTGAATGAAACGACGAAAATAGGTATGAAAATGAAAATAGAGTTCAAAGTACTTGATCATGCCAGGCATATAAAAAGAATGAAATGCTGTAATAATGGAATGAGATGTGGCAGTATTATAGTACTTATTCATTTACTTATGCATTATCTATTCGGCTTTTCAAAACATACTCGTGTGCATTACAAAATCAACTTCAATACATAAAATTGCAGAGATCATGATTTGTATTTACAACACCATATACGTGTATCATCATTCTAAGCGTTTATGACATTAAAATACATCAAATTAGTAAAGCGTCATACACGTTAAATCCTTTTCATCTTTCTCGTACTGTAATAGTCACTCTCAAACCAGATATCAAATCAGAATGACATCACACCATCAAAAACAATTTGATAACGTTATGCTGCGTACTGGTCTCTCGTGTGTATTAAAGGTCATGTAGGTGGCAAAAGAATGCTGATTTGTATATAAACGGAAGGCAAATTCCTGTTAGTATTTAACGTTGAACGGTGGAAAACACAACATTTGGTCATCTTTTATAGGTGGAATCAAATACATGTATAATCTATTGCGATATATTCACACAAACGTATACTATATAAATGAATACCTGAAACTGAGATGCCTTTTTATCCATGTATATGAATTGAAGAGTTTACTTTCAATTAATAAATTGACAAAGAGCAATCAATTATTAGAAATATAATCGTTGAAAGTTGCTTGATGGAGAGGCATCCATAAAAATACAGGATGCTTTTGATAGAAATGTAGACATCCATCTAGCTAAAGCTGTCAAATGTTCACAAAGTCATGTCTGTGTATTGTCTTTAATGAACATAAACTATGATTTTAAGGCTACGTTACAAAGTATAGAAGGCATGTATATAAATCGGTAAAACTTTGGAAAAACTTCTGTCATTTTAGCGATCAGTACTGGTTCTGCGTATGATATCAACATATACAATCACGAAAAATAAACCACAAAGCTTGCGATATACTCGTGTCACTTCAGCGATCACGTATATACACTCTGTGTACGAAAAGAGACATGCATAATCATTTTCGTAATTATCAAAATCATATACAAAAATTTGTTCAGTTGTGAGGCGAGAAAATGCGATCTGTTATCACGGAAAATATTTTTTTTTCATTATTAAAACAACGTATTAGATATGCATGGTATATACATCTTTAAATCAAGCTATTTCTCAGACACAAAAATGCTTCTTATTACAATCCCATGAACGAAAATGCTGATCTGTATTTGGAAATAAATCGTGAAAAAGCGTTGCTCTTTGATATAAATCATCTGAATAAAATATGCAAAAATATGTAATTACAATATAAATTGTTTCAGAAGTAAATTTCAGGTCATTTTTAGAGTGAACATTAAAATACATCGAGCAAAATCGGACATAAAACACCTTAGAATATCGCATGAAATCATTTTGATGACCATGAACATCCGCAATACATATCTATTATTTCAGACATGAATTGTAGATTACATAAGTAAAGTGCAATATATTAGAAATAATAATACAAACGTGACTTCTGCTCCTTAAATTTACGATTCTTTGACAAAACAATGCAATATATACATTCGCCAATTGTTATAAGTGAATCCCTCCGTGAAATGTTATGATACTGGTAGATCAAAGAGAAATTTATCCGCTACAATTTTGCTTGGGATGCTAAAGTTTCCATTCGTTAACATTCATGGCAAAGTACATAGAGTTTAATTTCCATTCATAATGATGAATCATTTTCTTTGACAATTTTCAACTGGATGTTAATTAATGTTTACCTTTTGAAGGAGTTGACAAGAGGCATCTCACAGTAACGCGGTCTACAATCAACCTCTTTTTGATAATAAAGTAACTATAGTAATAATAATTCTAACTTACCCTGGGTAGCCTCTTAGGTCTTACGAACTTTATTTCCTCCAGCGGGTTCTGTATAACATTAATCATATTATCACCCTTCTCCATTCTACTACGCCTAGCGCCTAACAAGAAGGTAAAGGTCTCATTTTTAATGTCTTCGGTATGGTTTGACCGGGGATCGAACCCACAACCTTCCCTTCATAAGGCGGATGATCTACCACCGAGTCACCATGTGCGGTCATGATAACGCTCTTTTACATGAGCCCACTGAACTGTTGCATGAGCGATTCCGCAGACGGACGTTTGGATCCCTCCTTCTGGAAACAAGGCTCTAGAACCTTCTTGATTTCTGGTTTAAGTTTCTTCACACTGTCTGGGATCACGTCATCACTCATAAACTTACCAAGTAGAGCCATCTGATTCATGGTCCTGGGCCAGACTGATTCTCCCGAGAATAGCTCGAGGAAGGTACATGCGAGGGACCAGACATCAGCAGAAGTTGATACAGACATGTCACTACCCATAGCCATGCAGGCTTCTGGGGGCATGTACATGAACGTACCTTTTGCAGGAATAGCAGTATGACATGACATCGTTGACCTCGACTTGATGTGGGCAAGACCAAGGTCACACAAATATGGCTTCTTGGTACTTGATTCGACCTACGTGTGCAGATCGATTGCGAAAAAAAAATGAAATAGCTTTCAATTTCTTAAAGCGTATAGGTTCAAGAAAAGTGACATTTGCTTCAGAATGTTCCCGAATTCCCTTCATATCATTGTTTATTGCGAAGTGCAGTATATCATATAAGTCGAATGGTGCGCTATATTAATCATTACTGCCCTCCAAATCATTTGAATGTTAAGTTTGCATTTTAGTTTAATTGGGACACCTTTAAAACATCAGGTCATCTCGAGAAATATCGAAAAAAAGAACAGATGATGCATTTTGACCTCGTACTCTCAACATTAAAGCTGTAGCCTAGACGGTAAAGCGATGGACACAATGGTAAGAGAAGTGACCGTAAGAAAGTCTAGAAAAAAGTCTGGAACATGCATTAAAGAGGTTTAGATTTAAAAAAGTTGACAATAATATACATTAGAAGACGACACCATCAAAGTACTGAAAATAAATCAAGGAAAATTAAAAAAAATAATCCTTACCATAACATTCTGTGGTTTGATATCAAGGTGAAGTATATTGCAGTGGTGGAGAAAGGTGATGGCTGAGAGAAGATCTCTAGACAACCGGACCTTGGTCAGGAAATCATACGGATTGCCGTCCTGCAAACGTGGTCAGTAAGAGGTGGTTAAAATGACCTATTAATTCGTTCGATGACCCTCGACCAGCATGACCAGTCTCGTTTTGTGGAAATAATTTTCACAATACACTCTCCTCTCTTAGAGAAACACACAAAACTAAATTTCCACCAAAACATTTAATATATTGGTGATAAACCTCTATGTTATGCAGCCTTCATAATTTTATAACATTCAACAACAATGAAATCAACATTTTCATCTTTTGTAATGTCAAAATCTTAAATTTTTTGAAATGACAAACACATTAATTCCGTTACCTTGACAATAAACCATGTGTTGACTTTCAGGCATCAGTAAATCAATATCATTCAATAATTGCAATCATTGCAATATATTGATACAAATGATACATTTTTATCATGTATATACTAATTTGTCTCCGGTTTGATGCGAAATAATGGTCCGATCATCTGATACCTAATTTTTCATACCTTGAAAATGATTGTATTAAGATCGCTCCCATTAATGAGTTGCATAACAATCATAGAGTTTGGTGGACTCCGTTGATGACCGACTGCCATCAGTTGAACGATGTTTGGATGAAGGGCACGTCTACATAGAGATAAAGATTTTCCATAAGAGAGGAAATCCGGAAGATAATATATATCTATATAGATATCTATAACAATAATTTTTAAATAACTTTTTGTCAGACAACCCCCAAAATTTCTATGGATGTTTCAGGGTAATGAGATTATTTTGTTCTGCATTTTTTTTTTGCATCACTTCCATGAACAGAGAACAATAAAGGAGCAGTATATAAAAATAAAATTTCCTTCATAAGTGAAAGGTTTAGTTACAAACGTGTTTGTTTTTCATATAAACAATAATTATAGCTTCTTTAAAGTGGACAGTAAAAAAGCTTATGAAATTAGTCAGATCATATTTTAATATTCCAAGTTAACAATTACGCCATAGTCCACTCCCCAAACATGCATTTTATCGCCTCATTCTTCTTTATGTCAATACTATTTTTCAGGAGAATGGTTTATCTAGACGATGTATTTACTGAAAACGTAAATATGAAAATCACTTTTTTTTCAAACGTCATTCTTAATCCTAAAATTTTAATGCATTTTGTTAAAAAAAAGAGCATGGGATTACATACTTGTGGACAGCAACCTCCTGCTCAACTTCAGATTCTTGACTCCCCTCTGTGGTAAGAATCTTGATGGCGACAGGTGTGCCCCTCCACTTGCCCTTCCAAACTTCACCAAATCCACCTTTCCCGATCATCTCCGTCAGCTTAACCTCCTTCTTCGGATCCTCAATGACATGTACTCCACTGAAACCATCTATGGAAGCAATAAACAAGGGAGCAATGAATGCAAACTGATTATGGATGTGGTGGAAAATAGCATGGGATATACTTACAAAAGGAACGATACACATTTAAAGGCTTAAGCCTCTAGTATTCTCAAAGATATTTGGGCAGATGAAACACCTTCAATTTCGATAGATCTGCGAAAAAAAGTTTAATTCACTATATTAGATTTGATTGGCTATCAACATCGAGCTATCTGAGACTAGCTAGGGACGGGTCAAATGCAAATATATGGCAGGACAATCTCCAAATTTGATCTTTCTCTCATGTGACCACCAATCCTCATGGGACTCAACTGGGGAGCATTTCATCAATATTTTTGTCTGACAAGTTGTCAGATCTGACATCTTTTCTTGATTCTGATTGGCTGAGAGGCACTGTTACTATAGTAACTGTCGGATAAAATGTCCGACAAGTCCTTTCATGAAACGCTCCCCTTAAGTTATACAGCACTTTGTCAGAATTACTATATAAGTGTGATTTTCATCCTCATTTCGAATAATGAACATTCATTTGGGTAGATTCCTATCTATCTTCGACAGGCTTTTTTTTTTTTTGGGGGGGGAAACAAAATCGGATTCCTGGATAAGATATGGTTTGATTTGAATTAATAAACAGTAGGTCACTCCATTTTGAAAGGGGTATCGCAAATGATTTGCGAGTGAATGCATCCATACTTGGGGTCATTTTCAGACAGCGAAAATGAGATGAAGTGAAAATACGCTCCGATCGAGCAGTTTTACACCATTATGTCTATTATAACAAACCATGCAAGTCACTCCACTACACAGGGGTAAAAATAATAATCAGTACGGTTGGCTATATGTCTTTACAGTGTGGATTTTTGCTTCATCATAACACAGTCTTTTTTATATTTAGTAAATTGGCAAGACATTTTCTAATAATCAAGACTGGCCAGAAGCATGACATGAGGACTGTTTTTTTTTTGGGGGGGGAAATCTAAATATATCTAAAACTATTGTACGATGGCCGCTTTGTGACATCAAACCTAAGTATTCATAACATGTAACTATGCGATAAAAACCCACGTGGTATTTCACCATGTGAAATAAAGTAAAATCATGATTTGATTTCAGGCTAGGTTGTCCTAAAAGATGAGCTCATTTAGAAGGAAGTTAAAATGTTTTCTATGAAGGAACTCTGTGTTCCAACCATTTTACGTTTGCTTAAGTTTTGTTCAAACTATTTGTTGTATTTCCATTATCCAACTCGCCGATTTTTCAACTGTATACTTATTTACGTTGCGTTGTGAAAAATAAATAAATAACAACATAAACATTTCTAAAACTAAAACCATGAACCTGATTGTGAGCCTCTTGGTGATTTTGTCGGGTCATTGCGATCTCGGTTGTCAACACTGCTCTCATTACTTGACGTAGAGGGCTTCCTCTCTTCACCCTCTGGTCTTTCAATGTTGACAAAGCTGCTGTCACCACTCTCCTCTCTATAATAAAACAACATAGAATCAAAACCCTTTGATATTTCAATTTCAATACATATCAAATATCAATACATTAACACAAATAAAAAGCAACTTAAAACAAAATAAACGTGTAAGGTACACGCCACATTTTATATTTGAAAAGTGTTTCCCGCGTACTTCAGGAAGAATGGATGAGATCCCCACATCTCCTGTCTCTCTCTGAACTGATTAATATTTAATACACATTCATCAAGGTTATCAGAGAACGTCGGCGGAATTGAGGGTGAGGCTGTGGGTATAGAAGTAGGTTTTTTTCGAGTGGGTAAGGGCAAAGAGAGAGAAGGGGGGGGGGGTAGATATACAAAGAGGAAGTAACTTGGTGGGTATGATACCTTTTCAACTTGCGGGCAATGTGCTCCAGAACTTTACGAACAGCAGCCTCTTTCAAATAGTTGAGTGGTGTGTGCTTCTTGAGATTAGTTTGTTCGATTTTTGCGCCTTTTTGTACAAGATAACACATGAGGGCAGTCAGGGGCTTGGTTATCCCGTTGTCACGATATTTCTTGCGGAACTAGAGGACAACATCAATTACACAACGACTTTAGAACATTAAAAACTGATGATACTATTAATAAAAAATGAAAGTATAAATAAAGCCATATTTTTTTTGCTTTGATTCATTATTTTTATAGCATCAATCATTACAACTTTATTCCCCCACAATAGGAAGGAAAATCGAAACATGCAATTCAATTTTTTAAATTCCTTGTGTTTTTCATTTTTGTCTCTTACTATGTTTATGTGAGCGGAAGATCAACAAATATCAAATGTAAAATGAGAAAAATAATAATCATTCCTTCAAAATCGGTTAGCTGCATGCATGTAAACACATTTTTTGTTGTCATTAGACATGAAATAAAGGTTGGGTCTGACTCACTGGTACAATATTACTACCGAATCGAGCACCTGGGGTCGCAAACGTTGCGAGAGGCCTGAGGGAATAATGAAGTAACGCAGCCTGAGGGCTAAAAAAAAATGGGTTGCACTTCGTAATTCCGAAGGTTCGTAATTTCGAAGGCTCTTTATTCCAAAGGTTCGTAATTTCGAATCACGAAAATTGCCTATACCTCGATGTTCGATAATCCTAACATTTGTTTTCGAATAAACGAACCTTCGGAATTACGAACATCACTTTGTTTTCGGACTAACGAACCTTCGGAATAAGGAAACTCTTTGAGTTAAGACCATTGAAAAATAATGAAAAGGTCATCGATTGTAAGCATTCGAACTCAATTATGAAGAATATAATTATTACATATTTAAAAAAAAAGTGTCACTTCAAGCAAATGATTGAGCATCACGTGAGCATGTGTCCAAAACTGCTGACCTGTTTGAGTGTGTCTGTATCAGGAATATCCTGTCCCTGTCGAAGTTTCATCACAGCAATGTGAAGGCAAGTATCGCCATCACCATCCGAAGAGTTGACATCGGCACCGTGCTCGATCAGGTTTTCGACAATGGCACTGCGACCTTTGGCGACGGCAAGCACCAAGGGCGTTTGGTGCTGTTCGTTATATAGGTCAATGGCGCAATGCCCCTAGGGATAACAAAATAATAGAGAGGATCTCTGTTACTGATGGAAAAATAAGCATGGTAGTGAATTGGATAATAGACGTCAGCAGTTTAGAGGTGTGATGGGGTAGTAATGAAGTTAGAATATACATTTTATCAAACCCCTTTTTTCCGAAAAATTCATAGATGTGGCAAGTGAAAAAGATAATAGACCCAAATTTAAGCGTATTTGATGGTAATTTTTAAAATGCAAGACTAATTGTTTTTTATCACTATGATTATGATTATTTTATTTTATATTATTTTTTTTCTTTCATAGAAAGATTTTATTCAGAAATCAAACACGAAAGCAATTCAATTAAAAAAAAAATCATGAAGCGAACAAGTTTACAACAACTGTACATGCGTACTGTTATCTAATGATATGACAAAATTATGATGTTTTTGACTGAGAATCCTTTCAATTTCACAATAGCGTTTCAATACGCTCTTAAAAGAGCTAAAACACAACCGATTACCCTTACAACGTGTGGAAAAAATGAAATATTTAGCATAAATAATATAACGATTAACAGTAGAATATTGAGCGTCAGGGCAACCAAACAAAAATAAATTTTTATTCAAGTACACGTTATTGTTCAAATAAGAGGTTTGGAAGTTTTGAATAAATTGTTGAGTTATAGGGCAGTCCCAAAACAGATGTGAAATACTTTCAACAGAGGAAGAACAAAATGTACATAAATTAGATTCAGACAAGCCAATATCGTAAAGATGTTTGTTCACCCCCATTATCCGATTGAAAAGTTTATATTGAAAGTAGCGGAGTTTTGTAGAAAGACAGCATTTAAAGGGAATCATATACAATCTATTCCAATTATTAACTGGTTCAATTAAAATGAATGCCCATTTTGTTTGCGAAGTAGGGGACTTTAAGATATTATCAACAGAAATTCTATGGATAAACTTGCATACCTCAAAAACATTATTTGAATTATACAACAAATCTTCTTGAGTTGTTTTACTCTCAACAAGATGTTGACTAAAATGTTTCCATTCATTGGGTATTGCAGAAATCAATGAATGATATTCAAGAAAATTACAATTAATTTTGTATTTTTGTAAAAAAGTTGTATGTGAGAGAAAATGTTTTGTTCATCCATTAAATGTTTAATACTGATGATCCCATTTTTAAGCCAAAGTTGTTTATATATAACTTTCCCATCTACTTTGATCAATGAGTTATTCCATTTTATTTCTCAGAAGAAAATCTTGGGGAGTTCTTAGCAAGGGGTAGAATTACAAAAAATACAAATTACAAAAATTACAAAAAATCTCAATCTAATACACGTATGTCATGATAATTCCCATCCCTGAACTTATATATTTTCAGTAATTTACATCACAATTTTATTCTGTCTAACATTATTCACTTTCAGCCCCTGCTTTTTTTTGCAATTGTTTATATACTGTATTGATAAGGTTATAGGTATATCTACCCTTTTTATTCATATAAGCCTATCTATTTTTTACCATTAATAATAAGATGATCAGTAATGTTTTCATAATAGGTTTGTTTTACGCTGATATTTTTATGTCCTACCCTGTTCTTTGATATATGCCTATTATTGTAATTACTATTTTATCATGTTTTTTTTACACCAGGACCAAGATGCAAAACAGTATCTCTGATCTTGTGAACCTGTTTAAATATGTGTGAATAAATAAATAAATATTAAATTACCAATAGGTCTAAAGTCAGCACACTGGGAACCAATAAGTTAACTTAGTGAGCCGTGTTACAACCGATAATGTCGCATCAACGCATTATGTCGCAGATTGCGACATTATGCCAAGAGCGTCCGACCATAATGTCGCAGTCAACGCATAATGTTGTAGTTTTTCCAACGCAAAATGTCGCAGCGGTATTTTCTTCAGTACTCGAGCTACAGATAAGATATAAAATATGCTTTTACTAAGTATTTTGAGACACGAGATTGAGAATGAAATGATTTGGAAATCAGGATTACTCTTTGTATGGATATTTGTCGGTTTATTGTCATTTCGTCTACTGTCTTTTCCCCACTATCGCATGGTCTGATATCATTTCGTCTATCATTAGTTAGTCAACTGTCAACATAGTGCAATAACAATTTCGTCTAATTACCATCTCGTCTAATAGCCAGTTGGTCTAATAGCCGGTTATTTTATATTATCATTTAGTCTAGTAGTATTTTTTTTAATTGGTCCAATATCCACTTTGTCCAATATCGTTTCGTCTATGCATCTAATAATATAGATAAATATATATATATATATATATATATATATATATATATATATATATATATATATATATATATTAATCAATATATATATTAATAAAAGAAAGTAAATATCGATACTTATACCCCTGACTTTTTGATATGGTAATCACCTCTGTTACAAGTATTTCAACGACATTCGCGTGGTCGTTATAGACTGCCACGTGAAGGGCCGCATATCCATCATCTTTTCGAATATCAACCAAAGACCGTTGCTTCTTGATCAGCTGACGAGTAGCGCTAAAAACAAACATAACGACAAGTGTAAAAATATATTTTTTTAAATTCTGTTTTAAAGGAGAGAGTTCAATACAATCGGTTATAAAAGTAGAAAAAAAACTCTGCATTTTCTACCATTTTATTTATTAATTTTCGTTGTGTTTTTAAGAGTTACATTTTACGCCACATCGAATCAATAGATTAATATTCGTGGACAGGATGGGCATGATGGGTTGACCAGGACTGTAAAAAATATTGGGCAAAATTTTATCCAGCACGAGGGTAATTATGTATCCAACCAATTTGGGGTAGTATTTTGTCCAGTAAGGTTAAAAATAAGCAGAAATTACTTTAGAATGAGCAAAATTTTCATCACACTGGATAAATAATAATGCCCAAAAGAAATGCCCATTGTTGGTTGGATACATAATTACCATCATGGAGCATTTTTAACCAATATTTTTAAGGCACAGTAAAGCTATAGCATTCCAAAAATGAAGCCCAGAAAAAATTGCATTCGAAAATGATTATTTAGTGCTTCAAAAAATGAAATATAAAGTGACCGGAAACACCATCTTAATTTCATCCCATACACTAATGTGTACTATTTAGGTGTCTATAAGACGCCTATTTACAAAATCAGGGTTTGCCTTGTAGTTTTAGCTTTTCATTCTCAATAATGGTTGTTTTCAGGGTTTATTAGTTCTAATACATGCACTTGTACACATGTTTCATCTTGGTTTGAGAATTTTTTAAATCGGCTGCTCACAAAGTTAAACAATACCTTTAATTCATGATTATTACAATTTCCTATTAGTTTTTGTTTTATATTATTTATTAATTTTTTTTTTTTTTTTTTTTTTTTGGGGGGGCTAATTCATTGAAACACATCGTCTTATTACGTATCACTCACTGTGCGTTGTTGGTCAGAGCGGCATGGTGCAGAGGATTGAAGCCTTTTTTATTCTTTATCTTCAAGTCGACGTTCCTTGCATTTATAAGCAATTCTGTAATATCTTTATGGGTCTTACGGATGGCATCATGGAGTGGGGTGTCTCCAACATGGTCCTGAAATTGATAGGAATGTGTGAAATATATAAATATTTCAATTGGTATACAAATAATTCTACCCACATTAATGTCAATTAAAGGACAAGTCCACCCCAACAAAAACTTGATTTGAATAAAAAGAGAAGAATTCAACAAGCATAACACTGAAAATTTCATCAAAATCGGATGTAAAATAAGAAAGTTATGGCATTTTAAAGTTTCGCTTATTTTCAACAAAATAGTTATATGAACGAGCCAGTTACATCCAAATGAGAGAGTTGATGACATCACTCACTCACTATTTCTTTTGTATTTTATTATATGAAATATTTTGATTTTCTCATCATTGTCATGTGAAATGAAGTTTCATTCCTTCCTGAACACGTGGAATTCCATTATTTTAACATTTTGTGCTTCAGGCAAGGAGGTCCTAATCATCAAATTCGTAAAAATTGAAATATTGTATAATTCAAACAATAAAAAACAAAAGAAATAGTGAGTGAGTGACGTCATCGACTCTCTCATTTGGATGTAACTGGCTCGTTCATATAACTATTTTGTTTAAAATAAGCGAAACTTTGAAATGTCATAACTTTCTTATTTTACATCCGATTTTGATGAAATTTTCAGCATTATGCTTGTCTGATTTTTCTCTATTGATTCAAATCAACATTTTTCTGAGGTGGACTTGACCTTTAAATAAATTATTTTAACACTGAACTCCTGATGTTTTTGGTTTTAATCTGACGTTCCTTTTCTAAAAAGAGACCAGCCATTTACAAAGGGCAATGGATTCTGGTAGTCTATGGTATGATTATTTATATGTTAAAAAGTAACCAAAAATTCCACTGCCGACTCCGGGATGATACAGTTCTCCTTGAGTCATTGAAATGTACGCTCATTCTGCATAAAAGCAGGATGCCATTGTCATTTAGAAGATGTGCTATGTCTTATCATTTTTTTTTCATCATATTAATCTCTTTCCGTCAAATATAAAAGAAACACGAAAGATTGGTTTATACAATAGCATCTTAACTTCGAGGTTTTGTTTTGGATGGGAAAACCCATATTTTGTGCGGACAAGCTAGATTTCGTTCATCTGAGTAATAATTATCTGTAAAACGTTTAGCTTAGAGAAGGCTTTGCAAGGAATAAATCAACTCAAGAGGCAGAACATATAGTTGTCATTATAATATTGTTTTATCCAGATGGGCATATGCCTTTGCAACACACCTTAAGGGATATGAAGACCGTGCCTTTTCATCTATTGCTCCATGTATGTGGAACTACCCCCCCCTTTTCTTCTCTCCGTGAAATCGACAACATTGAACTCTTCAAATCTTCTCTCATAAGTTACTTATTTCAGCAGTTGTTTTATAATTAGCTTGACAGATATATGGCGCAATATAAATGCTCTTGATCATCATCATCAACTTAGGCTGAGAGATAGAAAGCATTACCTGTTTATTTGGATTGGCACCCTTTGCAAGTAGGAGTTTCAGACATTGAGTGTTGCTCCTGGATGTGGCGATATGAAGAGGGCTTCTTCCTCCCTTTGTATTCGTGGTGTTGGGGTCAGCGCCACGTTCCAGCAGATACTTCACAATTCGCTGATTATCCCTACAAAAACATATTGGATAGAGTGAAATGCGAAATACAGAAGCACAACGAATGTACTCTGCGAATGTATTTCGAATACTGAAAGTTCTCCCCAATTGACTTTAAAACTAGTGCGATAGGACTTATTAGCATGTCTAACCAGAGGGAGCATATAGCCCTGGGCAATAATTGTGAACAAGACGATTTTGGTAGCCATGTAGATAATATTTTACCAAGAGAATAGACATGATGCCAGGATTCAGAGCTTCAGAGCCAGTGAATGAACATGAAATAACAGCATTAGCAGAAATCGTAGACTTTCGGACAATGATGTTTGCAGAAAGGTTGTGTTTTGATAATTAAGGATAATCGTTCGATTGGTTGTATTACGTCATAAACGACATTTTACTCTAGCTCTCGAAAGCGACGAATCCAGGATTCACCAGGGGAGGGGCATAAAAAATGTTTGACAAGCAAAGAAAAAAATATTGCAGCTAAAGGGCGGAGGGGGGGGGGCGAGAAATTTATCCTCTGGTAGACTTGTTTACAAAATTTAAAGGGGTATTCAAAAGAGGGCATGGCCCCTATTAATAGCGCCTGGTTTTCAATTTTCATTTCATCAGCAAGAATGTATATATTAATGAAGTGTCAAACAAAAAGGCAAAACATCACAATAATGATGATAAAGATGACATTATTTTGTTCAAATTAGGCCAGTAATGCAGTGGGCTTGGAGATCAAAACGGCATAAACAGAAAATAACGACTACTTGACCACTGGTTGACAAACGTATTTGCATATGACGTAATATTTTCATAGCGCCCTCCCTCGGAGGATATAGGAATACGCATAAACGGAGTTGTCAGAGGTGCTACAGCTACAGTTCACCAACGCATGTAAGGCAATGGTTTCATTGCATCGAGGTCTATAGTGCGCACTCACTGATGGACAGCATCTGCCAGGGGAGTGTCGCCATCATCATCCTTATCATCGAGCGATGCTCCATTCTTTACGAGTAACTCGACGACTTGGTAGTGACCTTGGTAGGCAGCGAGATGTAGGGGCGTATTCTCTTGCACCGATATATTAACCTATACAGGGCACACAAAACAAAATAGGACTCGAACTAAAAATAAAGAAGAAGCAGATATCACTGGCGATTCCACTTGTAGTACACCCTATTGCCCCGCAGATCCGACATTTATTCTCAACAAAGGAATAAAACAACCCTATTAAAATACAATCTGAGTGTATTTTTTCATAGTCAGCCCCCTCTCACTTTCAAAGGAGTTCCGCGGCCGAGGTCCCTTTTCAAATGAAAAAAAAGTTGTGGGGTTAGGGATCCGGCTTACATGAAACATGGTGAGTTTGGAAACATAAGGCAATGTCTCAGGTCACGAAAATCTACCATTAAAGACAATATTGCGAATACGGCCGTCGATAAATTTAAGCCTTGCATAAAGGCATGATTCAAAGGTATTGATCCTCATACTAAGTGTAACTATCAATGAAACGGAAATAAGTCATTATTTACATATCCTTTGTTCTTTTGGAGGAGTTCAGCAACCCGTTTAACGTCGCCTTCCATCACAGCCTTGATGAATTCCCTGGCACCTTGAGCAGTCACTTCTCCACCACTGCTTGACGACTTGCCTTCTGCTTCAGCTACCATCTGTCGAAAATCATCCGTATCAACCAGACCAAGGGGGTCAAGGAGTTTCTTCAGGAAAAGGGCCATCAGATCTAAAGAAGAAGAAAAAAGATTATGAAAGTAAACGAAGGGCGTTTGATTGCCTTGTACAATCACACCTGGTTACCAAAATACGTCGGACAATCGCACAACCCGACCATTCGAGAAAAGGGCTCCTAAATTCCCGAAAGGTCGGGTTCAGTTTAATCGAACTTTGTCCTTTCGGCGTATATATTTACAGAACATCGGGTAAATTAGACCCAAAAATTCGTAAATATGGGTTATCATTTTCGCAAACGTCGGGTAAACATGACGCGACCTCTCGGAAATTTTAAGAGGCAATTTTCTCGAATGGTTGGGTTATGCGATTATCCGACCCAGACGCGATAACCCTAAGTGGCGGCTCAAGCCTGTCTGACTTTTGTTAATCAAAGCTAATGACCTCAGATATGAAATGATGAGAATTTTCACCATGCTTTAATACCTGATCTGAGATCTTGTTCGAATATGCCTTCTGACCCACTTCCCTGTTCTACAAAGATTAATGCTTCCGGGTTAAAGGTCCAGAATCCTCCACCTACATTGACCTTGACGTCACCATCAGCATCGATGTTAAGAACACGCCCTTCTTCCCCAAGAGCCTAAATATGAATACAAAAGAAAAGAGGACTTGCATATTGTCGTATATTGCATGATGCGCCAATTTAAATGCACGTTTATGATACACGTATAGTTTTACCTTATAAAGACTCTTTTTTGTTTACATCGAAAAAGTGCGAAACGAATAACTTTGTATTTTTATTAGTATACTAAACACAAATGCAGTAAAATATGAAAATGATGAGAATTTTTAGTATCGATGAAAAGGTTTCTTTTGGTTATCTTTGAATTGTCAATAATTTTCATATCTATTCATATTAATTATGTGGTTTATATTTCAATCCACAACATATCGAAGGGTGGCATTTCAATTAGATTTGAATAATCTGACCTTTGACATTTTGCTGTTCCATCCGCCGTGTTCTTTCTGCAGCTCCTGCACCGTTGTTCGGTCGGAGATTACGCGTACTTTATCTCCAGTGTTGAAAGATGGCAACTTCGGTTAAATTGATAAAAAAGAACTTTGAACAAAATATGATTTTAATTTCAACACATGAGTGATCAATGTGCATGTACAGGCAGTTATAATGTTACTGTGTTGTAGTAGTACGACTACTCTCTACTTTTACTACTACTACTACTACTACTACTACTACTTCTACTACTACTACTGCTGCTACTACTACTACTACTACTACTACTACTACTACTACTACTACTATTACTACTGCTACTACTGCTACTACTACTACTACTACTACTACTACTACTACTACTACTACTACTACTACTACTACTGCTACTACTACTACTACTACTACTACTATTACTATTACTACTACTACTACTACTACTACTATACTACTAGTACTACTTTTATGGCTACTAATACGATTTCTATCACCTTTTCCATTCAGTACTTCACTGCTACCCCTACTACAGTATATAGACATATGTTTTTTTAGTTTAAAATAAAAAAAAGATAATTCTTATCCAGATCAGAACTCGACCTATTAGTACTACTACGTATACCCTGCACATATTCAAAGCAAGGGGTAGCTACATCACACACACGATTGGAGGACAAATTTCTTTTAAATGAACAATGGGCAAATGTAAGTTATGGTGATGCCAATAAGTAATATAGCTATGGGGATGAGAACAATTCAATTTCAGTGCAATTTTGGAAGCTATGCATGTACCTTGGTGACTGCAACGGGGTTGAAAATCCATATCTTTCCATCCGGGTACTTGATTCTGACGTCACCTCTTGGTGTAAGACTCATTAACCGACCCACCTTTCCTATGTACTATGGAGAGAAAAAGGATAAATAGGAGAAGGGTAGAGAGAAGAGTGAATGGGGTCAGAAGGAAAGATGGTGAGTTGATAATTATATTAAGGCATGAAGTTCTATAAGAAGGTGGTTCGCGAACCAGAGTCTCGTCTTACACTCTAAAATTAGCACTTCATTTTTTAGAGTGTATTTCGAAATGAATATTAAAGAGAAATGCCAGTAGTTGCAGTAAACACTGATTTCTCATGAGAAAGTCTGTAAAACCAGGCTTAATTGTTGGAATATCATCGAGGATCTAGATCTGGTACAGTTACATAAACTGAACTTTGTGAAATCTTGATATCTACGCTGAAAAACGTCCACACTGAAGATCACCAACACAGATAGGCACACGTGGGACGGTGTATTGAATAAAGACCCGACGGAAGTGACCGAATCCGCGCTTATTTTGCTTATTTCTCAGCAATTACACAATTTCTCCCAGAATCTTTTGGCACATATTTTTTATTCATACAAACAGACACTTGGATGGTCATTATATTAGATTCTGTAAAAAGTCATTTTGAGATCGTTACCAAAACTGGAATTTACCTTTAAACGCAATGATCTTTTTACCTCTAGATGAACTCCCGGGGATGAACTTTTACCTTTACCTAGGAATCATTGCGCCAAAAATCGATGCACAAATAGATAATTCAACAGGATCTTCTAAGGCTAAGAGGCTTAGAAGGAAAAGAAAAGGATGGGCTGAGGAACTACAGACTTCCTACGATGATCCTGTTGCCTTCACCAAAGCTATTTTCAGTCCTGTGAAATCTGGTGAACTGAAGGCCACCAGAGAGGAGTTACAAGACCAGTCTGAGAAACACCTACTCTGACAGTACGAAGAACCTACCCCTGCCTCCAATTGAAAACTTGGTACATCCAGCTCGTCAACTTTTAGTACAAAATGTTATAAATATTATAAATAACTAATGAAATATTATAAATAACAAAATAGAAGATAATTACAACTATCAAATTAAACCTAAATTTGAACAGATATAAAGCCAACTTAGTACCAAACAAGCAGCATGAGGTGGCATCTCGTGCTGATGCGGCTGGCCCACCTCCTGCCAGATAGCCTTATCGAGGATAATGGGCCGAAATGGATGGCAGGAGGACCTCGACTGAGGATCCAGCTGTTCTGGAGGACATTTCTCTGCACAAGGTGTGTTTTGATTATCTCATCGTAATGATCTTCTACGTGGAAGGATGACCCATTCCTTTGTGGTCTGCGTGAGAACCCCCTCCCCTCACTGAAACACAATATCTTGAGAGGAATGAAGTATATTTACCTTTTCCATCCCCGAAACCCAGTCTCCGTGGTGTTCTTGAAGCGCCTTGACAACTTCTTTATCCAACTTCACAGCCACCCGATCACCGACTTCTAATCCAGTGAGTTCACCTGCCAGTGTGCAAAAACCATAAAACAATTTATGATTCATAATAATAACAATAACTCCTAGTTAGCCACTCCAACTACTAGCTGATTTTCAAGCACTCCCTCATAACACGATATGTTATTATTACCTTTCTCCATTCTAAAAAAGCAAGTGCCTGATGAGGAATAGAATCCTATTTTTAAAATAGCTTTCTTGGTATAACTCGATCTGGGATCTAACCCACGACCTTCCGTTCATGAGGCGGTTGCTCTACCACTAAGCCATCATGCCCAGATTGGTTTGTAAACAACACATTCTCCATGCGTTGGTGATCTTCACCTGGCGCATCTCTGACAGCTCTGTTTATGCGTACTCTTATATCCTCTGTGGGAGGGCGCTATGGGATCACTATGTCCGAAGCCGGTCTCAACTCTTATCATTTACAATAGAAATATCAAGCTTGCGTTTAATTTTCATAAATACTTGCCAAATTTAGGCAGATGGTCTTTGTAATAATCATGTCCTGCGGAAGCCTTGACACACTTAATGTCAACTTTCCCATCATGCCCTAGACGATATTCATAAGCACCTCCGGCGTCCCACCGAACTGCTATGGCACTGCGCTCGATGTTGGCCCAAGATCCTCCTCGAATCATCACACCTGTATGTCCTGCACCACCTTGAAACGAGAGAAGGAAAATAAATCACTTTAACATACAGCTCATTATCATTGTTTGTTATTATTATTATTGCTATTATAACAATTAATATGAGGATGATCAAACTATTGTCATTAATGTTGTTATTGTTATTTAATATTATCATTATTATTATCAATTACTTATGCTGCGTTTTCCCATTTCCCAAAGTGCTCACAACGAATTAATTAATGAAAACTACCCCAAAATAATGTCTTTCTAAAAAAAGTTTTCAACAATTTATAAAATTTGGATGTAGACATAATAAACACTACCAGTACATGCTTAATGGCCTTTCTTTTTCAAAAAATATTTTGGCAGTTTCATTTCAGGGAAAATTCACCGTGACAAAAAGTTTATTGTAAAAATAGAAGAGCAAATTAAATAATACATTGCCTAAGGTTTGAGATAAATCTATCTAAGAATTGAGAAAGTTGTTTGAATCTTAATAATTAAATTTGTAACATAATGTGGCACCTGCTCGTTTATGACGTCACAAATTCAAAAATTCTTACAACTTTCTGTAATCCTTAACGGATTTTTCTCGAGCCCCAATATTTTTTAATCATTTTTCGTCTATTTTTACAACAGACTTTTCTTCAGGTTGAACTCCCCCTTCAAGCCATTCATTGGTTAGGCACGAATTTCGACTGGTGATCCTCTCTTGTGTACAGTGATATGTCCCTATGTAGCTGACATAGCACATAAGAACGTGTTCCAGTCGTACGTGAATTCGATCGTGTGTAACTCATGGACAACTTTAATAGAATTGATAAATTAATGATAATGATAATAACAATAATAATGATAATAATAGTAATAATGCAATAATAATGATAATAATAATAATGATAAAATGAACATTTGTAATGCGCCGGTAAATTGATGATTTACCATCCTGTTGCTGCCACATCCAGTCTCTTCCTCGACACACCTTGGCCCCAGGAAACATCCCTTTGGCTTGTACCTTTCGACTGCCTGCGCGAGGAGGCATTAGTTTTCTATATTCCATTAAGAAAACATTGAAAAAACATTGGCATTAAACCTCTTAACCTCAGGCACGAGAGCTTAATACGGTATGTATGAAAATTATCTTTCATCTAACAGTGTTGGTAGCCTGTATTGGTCAGAGAACAATACGAGTTTCATGATATTGGAGAAAAGTTTTTTTTTTCAATTACAATGAATTGCATCATATCAAGTATGCTGGAATTGCGACCAACGATCTACAGACCGAAAAGAACGACGTATCTGTACGTCTATACTCAGGATATAACAAATTATTAGTTCTGACCTTTCCATGAATGAGAATAGTACATACAAACACTACAACATAAAGAGAAGCTAAAACGAACCCCAGAGACGTTTCCAACGCATGTATGTCTTTTAAATGTTAAGAGTTGCACAACCTAGGCGATGTAACAATTCTTGCATTTAAACTAAGTTACAGCAGGGGCCGCGGAAGCGGTGGGGGGGGGGCTTTTTTCAAAACCGTGTACAAAAACTTAA